>NW_019214926.1:0-40115 GCF_002532875.2 Varroa jacobsoni | reverse complement strand
ATATATCCTGCTGATGACTTCAAGATAATAAAACTAAAAGTAAAAACAAACATGGACGACTACGATGTGGCTATATTGGCGGTTCCGTAACAGGATATCGCGTAAACAAAAAGCTTCAGGTCCGCCTACAAACCACTTTTTATATGCTTACGAGTGCTCTTCTCCACGTATTCAAAAACGTTCTCCAGCATAATGCGCTACAGCCCACTATCCAAAAGGTCAGAATAAGGCAGTGGGCTCTGTTGTTGAATTTTTCCTTGTGTTGCCTTGCCGGCCAAGGAAAGATTACAAGCTTTGAAACAGTATCGTATGTTTGGAAGGTCGTCATTTTCGAACAAACTATAGATGCGTCTATACGAAAGAAAATAATTTGATTCTATAGTTACTTTCATCTAGTCTAATAATACAATCGTTCTTATGGAAACGGACGCGAGTATCACATTCTCAATGATTCTGACAAACTTCTGTTCTTTGAGATTCTACTAAGCGTTGATTATGGGCGTTGGCCAATCCTCAGGCACCAACACAGTGTCGGACTGTGTAAATGGCTTCGCTTCAGTGTCGTCGGGGGTTGTTGCAACGTTGGCTCAATGGTGAGCTTTCAGTATCATTTAGGCCAATCTCATGCACACTTTACAATGGTAGGAAACAGACGTAACGTTCGAATAAAAAGCGGGCTTGTCTCGAAGGCCTTGAAGCTTTGAACTCTAAACCACAAACGCACTACATAAAAACCTAAACGCATAAATTGGCAATCTGCTTAGTACATATGAGGGTTTCGGGTGGAGGCTGCTAGTAAAGTTGGGGCGACAGACGAGCTTTCGTAGACGAAGTCCTTACCGCAGCTTGATTGGAGCGTATGTTTCAAATATAAGAATGGTAGTTTTTGTACACTGTACTTTGAGGACATATTTTAACTGGCGCTTATTCCTACTTGCTAGCAGGTCTCGCGTCTTGTAGCAAAAGCGCACAGTCGAGGCCACTTACACACACATAAAAATAGATAAAGAGTCAAACAAGCAAAGTTGAAGGCACAACGATATCTAGTCGGATGCATGGAATTGGGGCGAGTTGATTGCTTCGTACTTCTTCATTCTATTCAGTCCCCCTTCGAAGTGCTAACTGTTTCTGAGCTGGACCTTTCCTACCTTTTTAGTTCTTCTTTAGCTCCCTGCGCCCTCTTTTCTTCTATGCGCTTCTCATTCGCACCTGAAACGCGTTAGGCGTTGCCGCAAATGGCGATGATGGCTCTTTCCTGGCATGCAACCGGAGCCAGGCGGCCAGTCCTAGCCAACCTTCGATGGCTAAGTCAAGAAGAACGACAAAGGGAACAAAGAGGAAGTTTTATTACACAAAGTTCATTTGGATCTGAAGGAGGCCTGCCCTGTGTGCCGTTCGCCTCGTTACGCCGCCTCTAGTGGCAGAGAGGGCGGTGGAACCCTATTCCGCGGCCAAAGGATGCCCGAACCATCAGATCAAACTAGAACAGATTTTGGCCTACGCGAGGATGAAGGTCTGAGCGCTGAACCATGCTTGCCTTGTTTGCCGTTGTTGTTGTCGTCATGGCGTGAGCTGTCTGTCGTTATATTCGAGGGCATACAACAGTGATGTAGAGATACTGTGTAAGAGGACGAAACTATCTGTTATGGAGTCTTCCAGCCAGATATTGGCAAGCATCGACCAGAAGGGAGACAACGCGGGTAGGTTGAAAGAGAGACAACGGGCAATGCGAGCCTTGCCCTTCAGGCGAATTAGAGTTTCCATACGCATATTGAACGTACGCAGCTGCTCCCGAAACATACACTGCTGCGGACGCTGCTGTTCTGGCCGGACCAAAAAAGATTCGTTCCGTTTTCAGCCGTACATAGGAAAAATAGTCATATCAATGCAAAGCGGAGATTTCGTCATTAACAAAAATAGGAGTGGAAGAGTATACGAGACGGATGGTACGGTAACTTTGGGGTAGTAATTGATGCTACGATGATCGCAAATATTCTGGGCTTAAAAAATAGGTTTTTGTTATCAACAGTACCTGCTTTTCAAATAATTTGTTATTATTTGAGTTAGTGGCTGCTAATCATTGGTGCATTTCATTACATGACTCTAGTTTAGTCTATGAGACTATGCCTAGAATCGTATATTCTATGAATGACAGGTAACTGTGTCTGTTTTACTAGTCAGCTTTGCATGAACATGATTCGTTAACCGTAACTTCACGCACTCTCATAACGGCCGCTTATTGCACACATTGTTAATCCGCAAAACGAGCTTGATAGAGGTAAATGAAGCACATAACAGTACGTAATGCCGCTGCAAAGGCCTTTTACAATATGCTGGCTGGCTGATCAGCGCTTCTTCAATGCTATTTCACAGATATCCAGCGAATACCCTAGCATCTGAGTTCACACAAACAGCTATAGAGCCAAGCTATCACCTGAAACTCTTCTCAAAAAACAGAAGAGTTACAGAGTATAAGTTACAGAACACCGGTGTTTCCCCTGCCGCGATTTCGGTACTCGGTGCCCCGGTGTTTACCGAAGATTTCCGCGTAATTTTAAGTAGTATGCTTGCATATATATATATATAGCCTTCGGTCACCTCAATCACAACAATTCTTAGCACAACGAATCATTGAACAACAACCTGAGGTAACCGCTTCTGTGCGCCCCCTATATACACATATGGCGTAGTAAGTAGAACAAGACGCCTCTCTTTGGTAATTTACCCAATTACTTTAAGAAGTGCTATTGCAGTACGATGCCAGATCGTCCTGTGTTCGGGGTACGGGTCATGTCAAATAATGCATGTACGCGTTCGTATAGTAAGATCAGGCAAACAGGTTGCAGTAGGAATACAAATTCACCATGCAGACCTCTTACTGGCTATACCTAGAATAATGTAGCCGAATCCTACAAACACTTAATCCATTTATTGACATCAAGCTCACGTACTCTGTGCTGTTGATCCACCGTGTTTGTGCTAGACAGAATACAAGAATGGTTTGAAAGAAAAAACACTCTCTGTGCTGATTATGCGTTATTATCGCTATCGCTATTATCAACTGATAGTTGAACTATTTCTATTGGTAGACGTTGCGCGTACCCAAACTAGGGAGTGCATAGATGTAACTAGGAAACCGTAGACGTTTAGTAATAATAAAGACATTACTCTTATGTACCTCCTTAGGCAACACCCAGTTAGCTTACAGGATTTCTTTGTGGTTTCTATCCGTTCTCTTTTTGCAGATCTACGGAGCCATTGAGGAGTGCACAATTTTACGAGGGCCTGACGGACACAGTAAGGGCTGCGCGTTCGTCAAGTTCTCCTCGCACTCCGAAGCGGCGCGGGCAATTCAAGGTTTGCACGGCTCGCAGACAATGCCTGGGGCTTCTTCATCACTAGTCGTCAAATTCGCCGACACTGAACGTGAACGACAAATGCGACGCATGTCGCAGGTCGGCCAGGTGCGTGTCCTAGCCTGAAACTAACCTTCGAACGCTTACCCCTTCCCTCGCGTCCAATCTGCCAGCCAAGCCGGCAACTGCTGCGTTGTCGATCGACAGGTAGCGTAAGGTTTTTTGAAAACTGGACGACCTGTTTCCAGCGGCAGCCTTCCGGAACAGCTCAGCAAACCATTGTAGGAAAATTACAGCCTGTTGCTGCCAGCCTTGCTGGTAGTTCCTGAAACCTGATGTTTTTTTTATTTCCCTATTAATGTAATAGAAGCCGACGTCGGTATTATTTAGTAGATGATTCTCGTTTAACTCCGTCTATACCGAAATACCTAAAACTTTCTTTAGTTTACTCTCAGCTGTCCCCTCTGTAACAAGCCGTAATATAGCTATTTAACATTGCTTCGACGACCTGTTAGGACACTGAGAAAGCGATACGGTCTTGGCGAGAGACTGCTTGTGCTATGCATTGGTTTTTCAAAAAATTGAGTTACTATAATGTGCAAATTGAATGTAATCTTCTTCTTGTAAATGTTACGGAGTAGATTTTTCAATGAACCACTCTTAATAGTCGAAATTACTTGAATGAGCTAAATGCACGTTTAACAAGGCCACGTGCGGGAGTAGCAGCACCTGTAATTAGTTAGAGCTTTCTGTAAAACAAACCCGAGCTGCGCCCGCCATCAACAACAACACATTTATTGGATATAGACAGTCTTTAATGGCCTGGATGGCTGACGTGGACTTGTTTATGGGGCAGGGAATGGCGAGCGTCAACGTTTGGTGTTTGCAGAAAATGATTGCACAAGCAGAGTGGATATGATATGCTGGAGGTACCACTTGCTGCCGCCAACTATAGTTCAGATGATCAAACTAACACAGAAAAAACGGAAGCCAAGTCAAATTGACAAACAGACGTAATGCAAGTCTCCGTCTTGTCGTTTCCTTCCTGTTTACGAGGGCCGAACGACCCAGAGAAAGTGAAGCGGATACATGCTTACCGCTGCAGCCGCTATATAAAGCATGTTCTGTACAGATATACAACACAGGGGGAATATTCATCCAGACAGCGTACCTAGCCGCCAGCACTCGTCATTTGTGTCTGCTCTTTAGGTCACGATCATCACTCACGCCATCATAGTTTCCATCGCGGGGTACGACACCATTGTATTGAAAGGTCAAATGCTAATTTAGTGCAGTGTGTCTGTGTATGTGTGCATAGAGATTTAGGAATGCCGATCCAAGACAGCTAATTCAAATAATCAAGCAAATGGCGGTAACCCACAAGGACGACCGATTTATATATCCCTAAAAAAAAAAATAGTATATTATTATACAGTTCTCAGTATCGAGCAAAAAAAAAAAGGCGTTCACTATGCACTTGCTCCAATAGATCGGTAAACATTCTGTCGATAGTCGAATGGACAAGAAAAAACAGAGAGACCTTAATTGGAAACAGTATCCGTTTTTGGCTTACGCTCGTTGTTTCCTTCGTCCTCCTTTTTTGCATACGCCAAGCTATCATATATATACATATATCAGAAGATTCAAAGTCGCGTATAAGTCGTGTCAGAAAGACATAAGTTGAAACAAATTGACTCGGCGGAATATGTCTCGGTGAGATTCATTTTTATATTCGTAGGACAGAAAAAGTGCCTTACTCGCGACCATGTATCCACTCCCAGCGTTTGCCTAAGCGCAGCTATTGAAGTACAAAATATTATAGTTTTACGAACGATCTGTAGCGGGGCTTTGGATACAGAATGTATGAGCCGTACATCTGCATTGACGGCCAACGTCTGAGAGCTAAGATTAAAACTAGTGATATTCTAGGTCTTTGCGCAAGGCATGCCAGTGTCATCGTGTGAAAGCTGCCGGGAAAACGCCGACAACCAGAGCGGTAGCAGCAGCAACAACGATAGCTTGGCGAGCCCGGAAATCTGATTTCCAAATGCTGCTTGGTATGAAAGAGCCGGTACAGTGCGTCGCTGGGATGCTAAATATGCTTTTATGTATAATATACCCAGGACAAATACGTCGTAGAGATTAGTCACAGCTTTGAGAAATTATTAGACGAAATGGAACGGGTGCAACGATCGATGAAGAGGCGAATACGCCATGTTCAAATTGTTTCATCACTTGCCAGTTGCTTTTCGACGTCTCTAGTATGTAATGGCATTTGTAAGGTCCTTTTGTGTAACTTTAGGTATTCACAACTTTGGAAATAGCCCCAATAGCAGACACCTATCCCAGCCGATAAGGTCTACGGCGATGCAGCCGAGTATGGGCGTTTAGACCTGTCACCGAGGTGACACGCCGCTTTCAGAACTTGGACAAGATGGGTGGGCAGTTTTCGATGGGGCGTACTTTAGTTGCCCCAGAAGCTGGTCAATACGCTTCACTAGACCAAAATTGTGCTTGCTCTTGATTTGACGGACTGGGTCGCGCCTTCGCACCAATAGGGAGAAGAAAAGAGATGCGCCGACAAGCCTGTACACATGTAACGTAACATATATCCTCGTAGCGTGTCCTTACAGCAATGTTTTACAAGTGGTATTTTTGTTTCGTGTTCACTTGGGCTCATTCGACTGTCCCTTCGGAATCCACGTCTATTTTTCTATTTGTTTGTGTGGACTTGCGTGCCTTGTTTTCGTTGAGCAGATGGCGAATATCGGTCAACTATGTCCATCCCTCGTGGCCCCGTTCGCCAAAAGCATTTTGCAACAGTTTGGCAGCTCGTACGCCACCTATCCGCTAGGGGGCGCTGCGCCGCCCGCGCAGCACATCGCCAACGCCACCAATCCGGTAAGTGCTGTCAGTTTGTCTCTGTCGTAGCAAGGGAAATCGCGTATACAATGCAGTATACAAAGATAGGTATATGGTGTTCAGAAAATTACGTAGCTAACGCTGTGTTGGCGATTTTAAGGGCACACTTCCCAGCGAATTTAGATATATATTATTATTGTTACATATTTAGACACAGCCTGGCACCTCAAAATAAAAAATGAAGACAAAGAACTCAGAGAGTATTATTTGTTAGAGGACCGTAAACCTGCTTAAGGTACCATTAGTCTTTCACGATTGTTCATTGGTATGACCTGAAATAAGCATCTGCCTCACGTCTTGCTCATTTCGAAACATGCATCACGACTTAGTTACGTATTTATAGTACAAAGCACAAACAAAAGTACGTACGAGACATTTCTTTCGAGAACTTTGAACTTTACCTAGACTCCAGTGGGACAATGCATTTTAAAAGGTATGGTTCGTCAAAAACTCCTGCCTATATCGTATTGCTACATGAAGTAGTCCCGCTTCATAGAGTAATGCTAAAGCTTACACGGGTGAACGCATCACAACGAGTTCAAACGACACGGATATGATGGCACTATAGGGTCGCATAATAATCTGGTACAGTAAGATTAATCTAAGAGTAGCAGAATCGAGTAAGCCACAAGACCCTGTAATGTCGATTTTCCGTTATATTCTCAGTTTTTGGCTCTCCAAATTTTTGCTGTTAAAATATTCTGACGGGTACTATCTACTTGTTTCAATGCAAAAAGGCTTTTCAAATGTTTGGTATAATTTCAGCGTTTGTGTTGTCAATTGAGTTCTGAAACCTTGCCAAGGAAATTATCTCCTTTATGTCTATATGTCTGTCTGTTTATTAGTGTAACCGGTTTAATTTTGCTTGCTACTATCTCATATTGCTTGCTCAGTGAATAAACTGGTTCTTATTATTCAAGCCTTCGTGAGAGCAGCTTACTTAGCTGAACGTATTTAAACGTTCGATAACTTGGTTGAGCGTCCTAACTCCGCAGGGTTACTTTCCGAGAATTTTCAGGGGCGCTTTTAATTTAATGGCGCTACTAAGAAAATCCTTGATGCCAGCGCGGGCGAAGAACCAACCCACCCGGATTGCTCTGCGTTGCCTCGCAACGACCAATGGCCAGTTACTTGCTGGACTCTGTCGTTGCTATCAGCGCAGATATTCTTCTTAAATCCCATGCTTGGGAACATAAAATGAACCTTACTGCCTTGGTTATACGTTGACTGGACCTGTTTTCCTACAATGGTACGATCTTTATTGCAAAAGATCAATCGTTGGAGTTTTTTTACGTGGAGGGTACAAATCGTGCCAAGTGGTCTCATGTGTGCCGCGGCGTCAACTACTGGCGACCTCAACTATGCTTGCTCGCTTCTAAAAAGATGAGCTTACCGCCCTAAGTTACACAACGTAAACCCATGCCGTGTTATCGGACATGATGAAATTTCAGATAAGTAAGATTTGGAAACCAATATTATGATCCGCTTCTGGGAAGCACCTCGTCATAGGACCTCATCCCCTTTTCTAATTTCGGTTGCCATATACACCCTTTTACTGCCGGGCATATACGACCCTGTCCTTGGAGTCTGGGCCGTGTGGCCCTGGACAAAAGCCCTAAAGACTATTTTTTGATAATTGTGAGGACCCACGACTTCTTTAGGTTTTTACGCATACCTAAAATTTCGTCCAGGTTAACCAGCCGTCACAGACGATTCTAGTCGGAACATTTCACCCGTCGCTTATAAAACATTTACGTCATTCACTAGCAACAATTTAACAACTCCCAGAGATTTTTACTGACTACCCTGAACATAAAGCTTTCGTGTTGCACGGTAAAAAAGTGAGTTATTCTTTACATGTCAGCCCAATGTTTTCTTGTATTAAATTACTGAATCCCCAATCACTTTCTTGAAAATGCTGATTTCACATTATTCATTATGGCTCTCCAACAGTTGCAATGTAAATTTCTCATAATTTTTATACTTTTTCCGCAATTGTTTAGGTTTTATGCTACATTGAGCAAAAAGAATGAACCTCAAGTACAACAAGTAGCCGGTCGACGTGCTTGCACAACATCTCTGCGCATGTGTCATACTGAATGGGGTCACTGTATATATATATATCATGTGTACGCACATACGAGCCGAAACATGCATTACATAGCGCAGCATGCCGGGTAATCGCATAACGAGCCAATATATGGCAGTAGTTAGTAGTCGTTGTTTCGTGTATGGCGTCGCTCTAAAGGAGCTTTTTAAGACCTTGGGGAAGGAGGTAGAGGAGGTGGCACTATTGTATCAAGATCCTAATGCTTCTACACGGGATGCTCAAAGTGCGAGCGGGTTGACAGAGGCGGAGTTGATTTAGATGTTGCAGATGCCATAGTGCCCCGTCGCTGCCCGCTGCTGGTGGCCTTAACTTGATATTCGCTTTATTCGCTCGTAGACCCGCCATTTTGGACGTTACCGGTAGTGAACGACTCTCGATATTACTTGAGTCGACCTCCGGATGATGTCGCTAGCTCCACCTCTTCCTATATCTAAAACTTCTCCCAATATCCACCTACTCTTCTCCTGATTCTTTATTGCGGCGCGTTTCCTTCTGTCTGTCTGGCGATACAGTTGGTTGCTTACGGCAGTCCCATTGGATCCAAGATAGATCTTAAGTTCGTTTTATTGTCAATGCAAATCCCTTGCTATAGACCCAGTGCCTCGATACGTGACTCAGAGGAAGGGCTTGCTTCTCAAGCGTTTCTAGACTGGGCAGACGGGGGCCCGGGATTCGTGGACACCAACTCTCGCTTCCAGTGGTAGCTAGTGATTTGCTTTCCGCGTTTTTGCACGCCGAATCGCACGCTACGGTTTATTGTATGACTGCCATTCGATGGAAGATAGACCGTCTACATCACAGAATTTGATGGGTGTAAATCGAGCAAGTTTTGCGATAGATGCCCTTATGATTGCTTGCCGGATCCTTGTTGAATTAAAAACTAAAAAAGAAATTTGTATTGATGCACTCCGCTCGTCCGCATACGTTTGTGACACATTCACTGCATTGCCTCCTTCGCGCAAGCTGAACTAAAGCACTATCCTGCGTTACGCCCTAAAAATCTTCTACAAAATTTCTACCGTTTTTCAACATTCAGTGGTTTTTTGGTGTGAGCCGCGGATCCGACAGCTGTAGTAGCAACTGCAAGAAGAAATTCGCCGCGTCTGTACCGTCAAAACGCTTATCAGATTCTGAGTCAATTTGCCCACCACATGTGTCCTTTTAGTGTACCTTTTATGTGTGCCTGTTTCATTTCGCAGCTTTTTCTTTCTGCTATCGGCTGTCTCTCTTTGCTGTCCAACCAGCTGGTAAGATCTCCTGCCCCTTGACGACCAATGGCACCACATCGGCGGCGATGATGAAGTCTGTCCCGCCGCCGTTCCTGTGTCATTGCCAGGAGAAATAAAGACGGACAAAAACTCGGCGAAGCACTGCCGTTTGATGATTACGCCAGCGGCAGTGAACGGGCACTTGAGGATTGTCGAAAATACGCACAACTGAACTGCTCGCTCTCTTCATCTAGGTCGTTCGTTAACCTAGACGTCCAGCTGCGTTTTCTGCTTTGACGGCTGAAAAGGAGTATAGCAAGAAACTTTAGACCTGTTCTTTGTTTTTTCCTTCTTGGCATCTGAAGATGTGTCCAAGTATTGAGGTGGAAAAGACTAAAACTGGCACGGCAGCGGTTGTAGCGGTCGGTTTTTCTTTTTCAGAAACGATACGTCCGAAAAAAAAAAACATTCTTCAAGGAAGATTTGCTAACCGACCGGCTTTATATCGATTGGGGGAGGTGGGCGCGGAGTAAAGTCGCGGAGGTAATAGGGATAGCCAGGATGACACGGGGGTGCGGCAAGCACCCCGCTAAACAAAAAGCTCTCTGTCCACTAAATGGTTCCTGGCCTTTCGGAATAACAACAGAAGCAACCACTGCTGCTGATACTATTTTTGTCGTTGTTGCTACTGCTTACGTTGTCATCGTGGACGACACTTTCATCGTTTTTTTTCTTCTAACGCTACGTCATGCTGCCGTCACGCTTCATGTAACACTCTCCGCAGCAGCAGAGAAATAACTCGGAAGGAATACAGTAATGTAGGACCTGACACCACCGGGTTCGTCTCCTTGGTTTTGCTAGCTACTAAAGCAACAACCTTCCATCGACTAGACAGCGCTTCGTACGGCAATCCCTTGTCTTATCATATTTCCATCATCATCGTCGGCCTGTTGGTAACGTTATCATTCTGAGCGAAGTCGGCAATAGCAACGGATTCGTGAAGACTTGAACGGGTGTATAAGGCTCGTCCCGTCACGAGAGTCCTTATCTACCGATGCCAAGGCGACCTGTCGATGAATTCGCTACTGTATGTCTGTTCATCACACTGTTGGCTCATCGAGTAGGGAGTAACTGTTGAAACAGTAAGGTCGAGCTGGATCCTTCTACATTCCTTTTGTGGATAGGACAGATAAACACATGTGTCAAGATGGCCGAGAAATGATACCTATCGTAATTGACTATGTCATAGAAAAAGGATAGGATACGGAGCACAATTGTCTGTATATATAGACAAGCATTGTGCTGAGTTGTTACCGTAAGACAACTGTTTTCGTTGTGGTACTTGTGGCAAAGGAAACACTTCGTTGTTAACGGGGTGATACTTGCCGGTACGTCCCTATATGTCAGAGTGAATGAATCCAAGTGGTTTTCTATTCAACGGCTTATAGAGTCCATTGGTGGCTTGACAGGTTCACTTGTGTAGTGGTAATGGCACAATGTAGTCTTCGAATATTACTTATTTTTGGGAATGAGCTGTTGTTTCAACTATTCTAATCGTTGTCGTTATCAATAAATCTCAAACCGCATCTCCAATTATATAGTAGTTGGTTCGGAGGTTTCGGTTCTATTATTTTCCTCACAACTCAATAATGCAATGATATTTGTAGTGGCCGGGGTTTAGTGGGGATATCCGCGATTATGTCTCTGACCCGTCACCGTCGCCACGAAAGGCTGTTGGTTGCTAACAGAAAGAGGCGAGAGAGAAAGGCTGTTTACAGACGTAGAAGAAACAAAGTTAAAGAACAACTTAGAAATATTAGCATCTCTGCTTCGTTTTAACGTCTGCTTAAATGTTACATTACACATATTAATTCAACAAGCTCTCCAACCCTGAATAACCGGATGAGTCAGCACTTCACATGGAGTAGAGGTTGAAATTAAAGCAGCGACAATATTGCTCCTTCTTGCTTCGAGTACTAGAGAGATGGCCTGATCTAAGGCTTTGTACAAAAAGAGGCCACAAAGGTACCAACAACGGCCTCTTTCGCCCAGTAAAAATAAAAATATTGGCCCTCAAAACTTCCCGCTTCTCTGACTGGAGCAGAGAATAATGCTGACGAATACCTATGATAACTGGCTGAGTACTTCGAGAGAGAAAATGGGGCTAGGTAAAATAGGGTTTAGGTACACCCCAAGGCGAGCGAGGGTTGATGGGAAAAACCAGGAGATGGACACAAAAGATGTAATAACGAGAATAACTCATTTATTGAAAGTACATAGGTATACATAGCGGATAAGAATACACATAATGAATATATTTCTCTAAAGTCATTTCCACGTTTAACTTCCAGCAAACGGCTGCTCTTATGACGTCGTACCTGCCTTCTCTGAGTCCGCAGGTAGCTGTCGCGATTCCTTCAGCGCTACCCAGCCCAGCCCTAACGCCCACCTCTGGTAAGTGCAAGAGCTTACCGGGATTAGTAATAGTATTACAACTACAGCAAAGGGGAGGTTTATAGTTTTTTCGGAGTTCCATGAAGTCGAACTCCGCATAGAAATTATTTTTTTCTATTTGTTTTTTTGTTGTTCCATTAGATTCAGCTTGGCAAAACCGCCAAATGCTTTGTTTCGTGTTCCCTATCCTACTGCGGGTTGCAGCTGGAATGATTACCATATATCAATATAATACTACGCGATAATTAGACTACTTACCCCCCTAGATCGTCGTAAGTGTACATAATATTTTGTAAGCAATTACTGTTAGCCTCAATAAAAGGGAGTTCTCGCCTTATTTTATTGAAAAATGACCCCCTTAAGCCTTTATCTTCTGGTTGAAACAACCTTCCATAATCTTTTGTATAACAAAGTTTTATATACACTATAGGCTTGAAATAACTTAAACAGAAACAATATACTGAGTAAAAGAGCTTAGATTAGTATCGCGTGATAGAGATTATGCACGTTCTTCAAGACGACTCTGGTCCACTCAAGGCAGAACAAGCTTGAAAGTTTCTTTATGAAAACATACAAAACGCTATCCTGTACCTTTTTAAGAAGCATTATATTATCTGAATACAGGCCCTCTCGGTATTTTCACCTATATTTTTAGTCCTCTCTCCACACTCATAATGGGCACGATAGGTCAACATTCAAGTCCTATTCCGAATAGGCGGAATTTTCATTTGGACCATTTCCAGCACAAACAAACATTTGAGACAAGCAAATACGGAATCTTGGAAGACATTTCATAGAGTAAAAGAGAAAACAGTATACTATAAAAATACCTATAAGCGTCCTTGCCAAAACAACCTTGGACAAACATAGGATTATTATGTGCTATGGGAAATGTACATATCGTGGGCGTGGGAGAAAAGCTTCTTGATGTTAGCGAAAATAGGTAGGTTAGAATAGCGAAGACATTGGTTTTACAAAGATGTGCTTCATCGTTCCTCTTGAGCTGGCTTAATAAGCGGTTGTTCAAAACGTTTATGAACGTTTGCTGCCGAACTTTAGCCCTTTCTACAGTACTAAAACATAGTAGACGATGCCTTCAGCATAAACGATTGGACAGCCGATAAAAAGAGGTGGTGACTTAAAACAAAGAAAACTACATCAAACGTATTATACGTTTTATAAATACGTGGATAAGAACTTAATACGAATAAACAATTTAGTGTTGTCTAGAACAGCAGGTCATGATCATACAAACATATATTGGCCTTTCATCCGCTATAAGCAAATGCCACCTCGTCATCATCAGATTGCGTTATGTACGACACAATCGTCTTGGGCTGGAGAGGATCATCATGGGCTTACCTTTGTGTTTGTGAGCCTGTGTATGTAGTTGTGCATTTGTTGATATGTACAATAATCGTGTATATGCAAATTCTCGCCATACCGTCAACTGGTCTGGATAGATTTTGTTTGCAACTGGAAACAAGTAGAGATCAATTCATTTTCTCGAACCAACAACGAATAGGTCTTGCGCCTATTCTGGATACGGCCTACAATGGCCACATTCTCGCAGTCTGCCGGAGCTGAGGACCGACCATAAATAGCGTTGCGTTGTACTTCAATTGTGTCTACCACAGTTAAAGTTCTCATCTCGCAACATCTCGCTTTGCTGGCGCGTTCGATCAGCATTTGGTAGAGTCACATACTCGCCGAGAAAGCAGTTTAGAGCGCACCCTTAAAAGCCAATAGAGATACCTGTTTCACGCCTGTCGATTCACAAAAACGCTATCACCCCCTAGAAAAACCTTACCAACACCTAAAAAAAAACCCTACCATCTCCTAAAAAATAATTCGATGGGAAGGGCAGAACTAACTGAAGGCTAGTAACTGTTAGGCGAATAGAACTAATTTGCCTTCTATAGGCCTTCAAAACTTCTATCTGCAGCTATAGGGGAGGCTTTTTTGCTAGTGACTCTCATCTTGTTCAGTAAGACTAAATTACACCAGCGTAAGCGGATCTATAAAATGCAGGTAGATAAAACTGTATTTGTGGATACAGGCACGCACGTGCCATGCGAAAGATTTACAGCTTACCCAGGCCTTCTTTAATATGATTGTCTGTCCAAATAAGCGGTCAATTGTTAAGTTACTAGGGTAATGCGTATGCGCCACATTAGTGCGCGCATATATATATAGTATATGTATAAGCATGTGTGTATATGCATATTGTTTCGCAATAGTTAAGCAAAATGTGTATTTACCCGTGCCTAAAAAACAAAGTAACTATTTATTGTGAGTAGTATATGCTGGGAAAATAGGATCTACTGAAGAGTTGTTCCAGGCTAGTCTATTTTAGGACCTTCTTTTCTCAGTGCAATCAAAGATGGACAAAAATGGTAAGTGTCAACGGCCGTTCGCTTTAGCCTTGTCCTGCTAGCTCGTCGTATTATTCCATTCTGAATATTTTGAAGTATTGTTAAGCGTCTGTTCTGCTATAGTTGTTGATGTTGTCGCTGCTGTTGCTGCTATGCCGCGGTAGTTGTTGTTGTTATTGTTGGCATTGTTGCTTAGCTGTATGTTGTTCTAGGCTAGTATTATGCTGTTTTTGCCATCTGTTCCTGTTCGGTTTCATTGTAGTCGTCGCCACGCCGTTACTATCGTCAGCCTGTCTTTGTTGCTCAAGCTGCTGCTGCTGCTGCTTGTACAGTTCATTTTGGTTGATGCGTTCGTTTTCACGACCCAGGATGTACACACAAGCTGAATGTCAGCGGCACGGTTCTTTTCCTGCCAGGTGGAGCCTTGTCAGCACTGCTGGACCTAAGGGAACATTAACATTTAAATCAATTCACCGTTGAATTCCTCTTACTCTGCTTTTGCGAGTAGAAGATGGAAGAGAAGACGACCGAGGCGGAGAGGCTCTGAGCAGGCCGAAGGCCACCTGAAATGAAGGCAAAACTGTGTGACTAGAGGTGTGGCGAGAGGACAAACTACCGCCTTTAGGAGTCAGAGGGTCACCTTACCGAGCTGTTGTACCTGTTAAGGGTCACCGAAGCGTGCAAATACCCTTCGTATACGACGGCACGTGCTAGTTGTCGTGCAGCCGCAATTTTACTGACGTGCAGTGGCAGAAAAATATATATAGTAGCGAAACAGTCGAAGCTGCCTCCACCAAATGCAGGGCCAATTATATGGGCGTAACATTGAGACTCATTACAATATATCTGTTGTAGATACACTGATATGCCATAGAGCGAAAGCGACAGGTGAGATCTGTGCATAAAATTTGGCCTGACTTCGCTCAATTGTTATCTCAGCCTGTTGGCGTATGATGAACTACGAATAGATCATTCTTAGCCTTAATTCTCGGTGGAATAAACTCTTCGTGCTCGTCTTTTTCGGTAGGTTAGAGTCGATTGATAGCAAAGCGTTTTTTATGCCGTTCAGTGTTGGGTTGCTTCTAGTGGGTTTGTCTCAGCCACCCCAATTCATTTGAAAGGTGTAACTTTATTTAAAAAAAAGTTGTGCTACCTTACAGTTTTGTGGCGTTCTTAGTGAATCCACTGAGGTAAAATGCAAGTAAAGCAATGATCATTTACATATAGAGAGAGAGATTATTGCATCTTGTGTATATTTGACTGTTATTTACATCATAAGAAATTTCTGATGCGTAAACTGTAACATATTTAGAGTTAACATTAAGTTTTTAGATAAGTGATAGGCGTTCTTGTTTATTGCGTCTCGTTTCTATATTTTCGCTTGTTGATGATCACGCACCATGCACTGTTGGAAACCTTTTTTGTTTTTGTCTTACTAGGTATATTGTTTCGATACGATTACTTCTAAACTAAAATGATCCGTGCATAGAATTTGCTGTCCGATATTTCGTCAAGAATAGCTATATTCCAACACGATATTTGGTACCGTGTGTGCGTCAAGGAGCTCACCGTATTGCTTGAAGAAGTTCATTAGGTTGTTTGACGTAAAAAACAGACTCCACTCAGTGTTTCGGTTTCAACAAAAATTTTGTTGAGCCACTTTTAGAAAAAATATTTCCTACATTAGCCTAGATGTCCTAGCTATAGCGGCCTCGCAGTAGACGGTGTTTTACAGTAATTTCTTGTTCAAGCCTGAATTTTGGTAACTATTTTACGGATAAAATGATAACAACAACTGGTGGGGCAAAGATAAATTTGTGAGGGTATACTGTACTTGAAAACCAAAAAATTAAGAAAATAAGAATAAACGATAATAAACAAAATGAGCTTTTTGTTAATATCTGAATATTTTATGCAGCCTATACGCGAACATCGCATAGGACGGGTCGTGTTTAACTGTTATTCAGCTGGATACCGTAAGCGAAATATAAAAAGATTATCACGTTGGATCCGACTGGAGAAAGTAGACTCTTGATTTCCAATTCGAATCTGGGATCTGGCAGTGGCACCTTTCCGCCATGGAGGAACCAAATAGCGTAGGTTTTGCGCAGGCGCGAAAAGAAAGCACTTGAAACCTGCCGGTTTTGCCGGCTAGCGGATTAAACTCCAGAAAAAAAGGCGCTGGTAAACTTTAAAATACGCTCAACTACGGCCTGTCAGGGCAAAAAAAAGTGAAGGATTGCCGACACTTACGATTCGATCACACTTGTTACCAGCTCTTCCTTTAGCACGTATCAGTTGCATATGGACATTTATATGCACTATTCTGATGCCCACATGAGAAGCTCTAATAAGGCGTATGGCAAATGCCAATCTGCAACGATAAGTTCCACTTATGGTGGCTAAAAAGTGTAACTCAATAGGAGAGAGATGCACAATAAGATAATCGTGCTAGCATAGAAATCGAATACGGTTTTCTAGTTGCACCCTTTCCAAATACACCCCCCAAATATCGGCCCCATCAGGTAACTAAACAACTTAGTAGTTCGCTCGTCTGGAAATGCTACATAGTCAACTTGTGAAGGCCAGCATAGGTACAGAGTACTCAACATGACATGCAATACAGTTTCCTTCGGCCCAATTTAGTCCTGTTCTGTGCTTACAGCGGCCACTAATACCCCCACGTTCCTTCGTTACACGTATTGCTACGCCATACGGGGCCAAGTTAATAAACGCAATATGCCCGCCCTATCATATAAGTCTCAGATGGTGATGTTGCAGTTTGTCCACTATTCACCCCCCGAATGAGACCGACCAAGAGAGAGAAGGTTTGTTGCCGGGGGGTTGCAGGCTGGTCTTATTATTTCGGATGTATTGTTGGTGTCGCGTTTGTTCCGGTGTGTATTGTAGCTTGCGGTTCGCCGGCGGGCACGGTTCCGTCACCTCCAGGAAGCGCTCTGGCCCCATCATTCGGTTGTTCTAGTCAACAATCGAGCCAGCTGGAGGAACTCTACTCGGCGACGCCGCACAACTTCCTGAACACGGCCACATCAGTTGCCTCAGACGGTTCCGGTCTCTCGCAAATCCAACCAGCTGCCGCCTACACCGCACACGTGCCGGCTGCGGGATACCCTGGATTGCGTAAGTATCCCATGGGACCTGCATGCCCCACCCCACCAGCAAGCCAAACCAGCACCCTATCAATATATGTATGACTGTGTCCATAGCAGATGGCGTCTATCACACTAATGCGACTTTGAGATCAATAGCGACCGAGACTACAAAAAAAATTATATATATATATATACATAAAGAGAGAGCCGTTCACGCGATATGGGCATCGTGGAAGCATGGCCGACCCAGACATTGACCAATCAACATGCGCATCTAATGTATACAGTAGATATTTATTTTCAATAACCGTTATATACAATAACCGTTAATAATAATAGTATTATGTGCATGAGCTACTGTCACTGCTTGACGCATTCGTAAAAGCCGTTAGTTTCCTTAGCTATTTCCGTGCATAGTCGTTTTGTGGAAATATTATTTGGTTATTTAATATATTTGAATTTGCAAAAATACGTCTGTATGCACGGTTCGCCCGGATTGAGCAGATTTTACTGGGCTTTGATGGACAATACGTTAATAATGGGATTTGCTGTAACGTTCCCAAAATGGAGACTGGGGCACATCGGATCATTACCATGTACTACAATGGACATCCCCCGTCCCGAAAGTTCTTCCAATAAATTTTTGGCTAACTTTTTAATAACCTACAGATGAAATTAGTTATATTTTACATTGGCACATGCTGACTAGACTTTCCAGCACAATTTATCTACCGACACATTATTTATTATTTAGTTATGGGCTTTAATTGCGAGGATTGATATGAGTAGAAGCTTATCATAGAGTTAGGCCAAAACGACTGGCTGAATGTCTTTCTCAGAAATGGTATGACCCAAATAGCTCTCATAATATTACTTAATCTGGGAAGAAATGCTGAGAATATACTAGCCTCACTAGGTGATTGAGTCACTGGCGATTTGCCTATTAATAACTATCATGCCACTGACTGAGTACCTGTTTGGAGTTTTGCGTCTGGTACTGGCCTGAACAGTGCCTCAGGCCGCTGGCCTCTTCCAGGACGAAACGAAATGTATCTACGCCCAGTTTCGAATCTAAACGACCGCGCCCCCCTAAGTTTACGGGAAATTATGTTGCTAATTGTCGTTAGGCCTCTATTTGCTGGTTTAAAGCTGATTATAGTTCCAAGTTTCGTAAAGCATCAACAGATAATTCACGTATACACACTGACGATGAGATAATACGTGTGCGTTCAAACCCGAGTAAGTGTCTTTCCTCGGAGTTTGTGTTGTTGTGTCGTGAAATATTTCATGTTTACGGCTACAGTCTGCACTATAATCTCGTTGACAATAAGCATTCGTGTTTCACAAACTATGCAATCAGGTCGTCGTACAGAGAAAAAGAATGTCTTCAAGATATTGAAAATAATGAGCAGTTAGTGGGTTTTTTTTAGTTGTTAGCTCACGTACGTTTTGCTAGCCAAATGGCTAATACAAAGATTTGAGCGTCTGCAAACGCTGCGAGAGATCACTGGTGAAAAGTGTGCGGAAACGGAGGTGAAGTGTCCTCCTCTGCCAGGATGCTGACACTAGCTTGACAGGACGGACAGCTTCGAACAGCTGCCGAGCTTGTAAACGAGGTTTGCTGGTCTAATATGTATGTTAATTTGGACGTGCAATCAACCCCCTAGCTTTGTTTCGACGGGGGCAGGAGGGAACGGACACACGCGATGAAAGCTGGAGGCAAATGCGAGAGCATCATGGGACTAGGACAGAGGCGGGGACGAGACGCGCCCCTTTCGACTGACCGGGTTTGGGATTCCTCTATCAGCATGCCTGCATCCCCGGCGAAGCGGACGAAAACGGACGCTTTCCATTTAGTTAGTGGCATTAACTATCGTTGTAGCACCAATACCGAAATAGCTCTGCACCAGAAACTTTCGCGAAGCTACAGGCCAGCTAGAATGCTAATGCTATTCCGAAAGAAGAAAAGGATGTAAGGTAAAATTGGACAGGGGCAAGGATGAGGGGAGAAATATAGCTAGAAAAACTTATGGATAAACAATTACGGATTGTGTGTGTAGCTGTGCTTGTTTGTGCCAGTACGCTGCTTGACACATAAAAATCATATCAAAAGTATTGTTTGGCTTCGTCGTTGCAAAGGGAAGAGTTATACGCAACATTGGCCATCAGTTTACTGCCCATCACGATCATATCAGTACGATAGCCAGTCAATAGCAAGTGTTCAACTGCCGTACTTCTGTATCCGCTACTTTGCTACTATAATCTGCATCAGTGCCCGGTGTTACGCCTACGATTATTGGAAAAAGCTGTTTGACTGGCTTAATTTGACAAATCTAACTAAACCAGCTGCCAGCAGCCCTTCTTTGTGACGTGGCGAGTGACTGAGATATCCAGAGACACAGGGCAACGAAGCGACTTTTGACAGTGGGCAAGAGGCAACATTTCAAAACCCAGCGTTGCCCTACAGTGGTTTAGTTGGACCAACATCTCCACTTGCTCCCTTTATCCTTAGCCAACATCCTCTCCTTGCTGTTTATTGTTACTGATGTCGGCGTGACAGCGAATGGACTTAAGGAGAAAAGAAAAGACACGGTGGTTGCACCAGAAGCAACGAGGTCTCCCCTATAGCAGCAATAACAGTGTAACGTTGGAGTATAGTCGAGAGACATAATTGTAATTCATGGTTAAACGGAGAGCGGACAGCGGCGGTAGTGGCAAAGAGACGGAAGGCATCCAGGCAACAAGCGAATGTCCGGCTGTGCTCTGTTTAGTTGGCTGTAGTCATTTTTTTTTTGCTGTGGCCCAGGTATCAGCCGCGTTCATGCGTTGCCGTTGTCGTTGTGCGTGCTCGGGGCGTCGGCTATAGTAGTAACGGTTTAGTTATGGCAAGTTGTTAAAGCACGATAGCGACGCCTTTGGAGAGTAGCCAAAAGCGACGAAGTCAAAAGGACAACGGCTGTTCTTAAGTTTCGCGCACCTCTGGCTCTACTCGACCGCTCCGCCCTATTCTACCCGACTACCGCTGCCGTTGCGGCCATTGCCTCCGTCAAGTAAAATACACAGAAAGGCAGTAATAAAGGAGAGCCAATCCGCAGCAGGAGCAGCGGATTACGCACCGTATCGCTACCAAAGTACATCGGATCGTCTAGAAGCAGCTTGTCGCAAGCATCTCCACCCTTACTACGTTGTATTCGCTACTTCCACGCCCCTCTCTTCGCACATTATCTTCTTCGAGGACAACAAAAGAGCGGGAGATAGAAGTAAAGAGCATAGGATAAACAAACCGGACAGGCAAGCAGGAGGGCGCAGCAAGTGGGCGTTCGACGAATGAACGTTGCTTCCACCTAGTCATACAAGACTGACACGTTTTACTGAAGGTTGGCGGTCGACTGGCGTAGGTTATTCGGGTCTTTGTTGCCTCGTGGCCTTCATAGAGCCGTCCGCGGAGCCGGTTGCAGCAGCGGCGGATCATCCTTGTTCATAAATTCTTGACCCCATCTGGGAATTGCCGCGTCGGGTAGGCTAAAGGCAACAGCTTGGCCGCCTCCTTGCCTGGTTTACGTTTGTGCTAGTAGCGAAGGACTACAAGCGAAGCCGAACACAAGCGGGATGCAATTTTCGCTTCATCTCATAAGCTAGCTGTAAGGGACCTCCGGCACTGCAGGAGCGAGAGAAACGAATATCTCCCGAATGCAATGAATTACGTTTTTTGAAGAAAAATGGTCGAGTTCGTTAGCGCTAGCAAGTTCGTTGCTCACGTTGCGGGCGTTTGTGCCCTGCGGTGCCGTGTTCGTTGGCTGGCGCCGCAAAACGATTGGATGAAAACACCAAGACAGGTTATAACGACTAAAACTATTATTAAATTTAGCACCGTTAGAACCCCTGCTGCAGAACCCGATTGAAAGAAAATGCGTGGAGTTAGACCCGGCAGTAGCCAAAGGGCAAGAGCAACTGCACTCAAATGAAATAGTGGAGATTCCTGAAAAGGTCGGTCGTATTTATCTCGACATAGACTCGCGTACAGAAATAGCTCATGTATAGAAGCATCTTAAAAATCCCATAATTCTAGGAAAAATAAAGGACAAAACTATTAAAAAAAAACGGATAACTTACAAGCCTACCAAATTCATCCTTGAACAGCATGGGATATATAGGTCATTGGTCGGTGCGACGTCTGTTCGTTGTCACCCTTGTCTCGCTCTCTTTTACGCCTATAGAAGGTGGAAAGTGGACGACAAGGGGCGAGATTGCTTTTGAATTGAAGGCTTGCAATAAACCTGTTCCTTCTCGAAACATACACAACCCTCTGGTGATTGCTGGTCCTAATTCCTGTCAGCACGCCCCGGCGAAATCTGACAGCTCTTAAAAGACAATTCTTACTCTTAAAAGACATACTCCTAAAAGGGCCCCTGTTCTGTTCAAGCTTTTTTCTTCATGAGCTTTCTTTCTAGTTTTGACAGGCCAACTCTGAACGACAGGTTTCTACTCGTCAGACACTGCTAATCTGTTTCTTAGTTGGTCCAGCTTTCCCGACAACGGCAAGAACAACAATTGGTTCAGCAATGTAAAGGGTCAAATCAAGCTATAGAGCAATACGAATAAATAACAGGGCAAGGACTACATTGAAAAACACATATAGTCGCGGCTATGTTAAAGACCGGCCGTTGAGTTTTACTAATTTGTGGGCACAGTCAATATATAGCACAAAGCAATGGACATCTATAAAATGATATCGCAACAAAATAGTTTTGAGCGAAGGGTCATGTTGTGATTGAAAAGAGCAAACGTCCCCGGCCTGTTTCGCTTGTACAGTTCTTACTGTTGCTATTGTTATTTAAAGTCTCGAGTCTTTACTTAAACAACCGCGAATTTCTACCAGATCAAGCTCTTGTTTCTCAGCTTCTTCTGGGGTTCTGTCTTCAGTGACTTTGTCTAGTTTTTGTTGGGCCTTCTCCTTCCAGAACCAACACGGCATGAGCCTGAATTCATACATTGGGAGACGGCATTTTTTTCTGTAAGCATCCCTCTGACATCGGTCTTTTCATGGCCTAGCTAGGCCCCAGAAAGGTATCGCGCCATTCTCTTTCCGTGGCAAACCCGTTTATCTATCAGCGCGAGAAACAGCAGTAAACAGTGAACATTCCATCCAGCTCGGTGGTCTGGCGACATTGGCAAGGCTTTGTTTCGTTTACCCCTAACCCAAGTCTCGGGTTTACGATATAGTAAACAGCGTACACTCGCCCCGCACTGAAGCAAATTGTATTTAACTGTCGGTGCTGGCCCGAGTAAAATACGAAATAGAGTGAAAAGTAATGGAACTCATATATATCTGACAGAAGTCAGCGATTTTTTGTCTAGCTCGATGGGTCAAGGCGAGGCTGAGTTTCGACGTTATACTAAATGTCAACCATTCGTAACGTGTGGCAAGTCCAGTTCCATTGTAATTACGTAGTGAGTGACGAAACCGGCCCCATGTGTTTTACCATCACCAGCAACAAGGGCAAGCTTCACGCTTCATCTTCTGCGAAAAAACGAAGTTTCACGTCATAGTCAAAAGCGATAGACAGATCTGCCAGTAGATCCGGCTACCGTACAGCACAGGAATACACTGAGAAATTGCAAAGTACTGCCCTGTAATAGAAATGAAACAACCTGCAAGAGCTGCACATCTCGGCGGACACCCAGGTTGCCTTCCGTTGTCCTAAACATTGATAATTCAATTGAGTTAAATTTCAAATGCTACTTCAAACTACTTTTAATTAAAGCTACACTCTTTTGACGTATTACGAAAACGCTGGAGATTACTGTTAAATCTAACACCCACTTTCTTATAATGCTATATTGGCCAAGACACCACAATTTTCATTTATATAATAAATTTGTAATACAGCTTAGGTTTTATCTTTTAGACTTATGGTCCTCGACCGCAGCTGCTCGCCTAGAGACGTGAAAATGAATTCTGAAGGCTTGTCGAGTTCGCTCCTATGCCATACTGCGCACAGTCTTGTGTTAGGTTGCGCTCTAACTTCTCCATCTCATCACGCCGGCAAGCAGGATCTCTGTGAATCGCTGGGCTACGGCTCGTCCGTGAACCCCACGTCCTGAAAGCCAGTGGAGCGTGCGGCCAGTTTTCAGAGCTGGCCAGACGTCCTAACAACTTTTTGGTTAGCTACCCAGTTACCTTCTCCCATGACTCACTTTTCGTTCTTGTCCTAAACACGGACACCCCCTGAAACGGATGACATCGCATGTCAGGAGCTCTTTCTCTGATAAAGAAAAAGCCTCCCTTCTTTGCAACAAGCTTTCGGATTAAGTGTCGCTACAAAGACGAGTGAAAAATAGCTACCCTAGAAGTTTCTTCTTTTTGAAGCGTCCACCGTCTGTTGAAAAAGCTCACGATATTTTCTCGTGTCCGACCCTTCAAGTCCATTAAGCAATACTCTATAAAGTATTCGACGCATTACTGTAGACGGAAGTCGATTACGGTCATTGTTCTTACGCTAAATGGGGTTCGGTGTGTCTATAATATCTTGATAAGGTATATTCACTTTTTTCGCTAACTTAGTTAAGTACGAACTAAAACAGATATCCAAGATCTCCTTAAAACGCCTGTATTTTGCACAGGGATATTGCGAACAGACCCGCAAAATTTTACACACAACCATTAGAGCAATGCACAACATACCTCGTATCTTTTTGACAACTCTATCATGTAGGTAAAATATGTTCATGACACCACTTTGAAGGCGCACATTCACTTTAGGACGATGCTTCAGCTGGTCCTACTTTAGCTAGAGATGCGTGTAGGCTGCCTACTATGTATCATTGCACTTACAATGGTCGGATTACCGTCACAGCCACGTACTGCAGCAACGAACATTTACGGCAGAATAAATAGAGTAGTTGGGGCGCAGAAGCTTCATCCGACAGTTGACAAATATCGTAGGATTAACGATGTCCTTACGCGTGATACTTGTGAAATGCTGTAGCTTTTCGGTAGATGCTCATAGCTTCAATAGGCCATTCGAAAAATTCTGGCAGCAGAAATACACATAGGTTGTATAGTGTGCCTCATTTATAGTACTTGAAACAGCGGCCCCTGGTTTCGTTCAAGCGACATATATGTATGTTTTGTTTGTGCTGTCGAAAAGACGCCGCAAGCAAGCATCTGTTATGCTCGCAGTTTTCTATTACTACGTGTGAGACACCCGGAGTCGAAACAAAGTACGCTGTTTCGGTTAGAAGTTTACTATGGTGCCCGTAAAGCTTGGAATATATTCGGTCTCAGTGAAGTCGTCCTAGAACGTGTACATTCAGCGTGGAATGATATTTCGGATTCATATGTTTCTGGCAGAATTTTTGCATAATTTACCACTGATAGAAAAATGGAGAGCCAATGACAGTTGGGCTGCGGCATATATGCACGAACATATCCACCAATCCAGCGAAAAGCAATGTCTCATTGGAATCAAGAGGCTGATGAAATTGGTCCTCTTACATTTATACCTTCGTCCTTTACCTTTCACTAGAAACAGCTGTAGCCAGTCAACGAGCACGATGAGCCTGAGCTCAGAGCTAACTTAGTTACTCTTCGATTCGATACTATATAATACTGACGTAAAAGATCTCTCGGTCTTTTCCAGAGAAGCGGGAGTCTGCTCTCCCTAGGCATACGACGATTCAGAAAAATACCACTAAACCTCCTATTTGAAGTGAGACATACTTGAAGGTAAACTCAGCCTAGCAGATTGAAAGGCCTTCGTCTAGCAAAATTGCGCTAGTTGTAAATACATAGTTTGAGTAGAATCCTAAGCTCTCTAAACTGATTGAAAGAATAAAATTTTTGGCGACTTGCTGTGGGGATCAGTCCAAATAAGCATCGAACAGCCTTGAGAGAACTAGGCACAGTTTGCGATAGACCGTTCCATTTGAGTCATTAGCTACATAGAAACCAATAAGCGCCAAGGTGACCAGTGGCTAGCGATGTCTTTGCCTTCAACTTTAAAATGCAGGAAGGATTATTATTGCGCCTCAAGATGATGGTCAAGGTATATAGTTAGTTATTTTCTATACTGGAACTGAAGAATAATTATTACACCGTTCTCTTATTTTTGCTTAAGAGACGATCAGGGACAAACGATTTTCTGAGATTATGATTGTGCGGACAGTATTTATTATATTCTTACAGATCAAACAGTTGTGTTCATTGGCTAATTTATCCCAATGCAGGTAACGATAAACTAGGGAAGTGTATGAAGGACTTAGAGGCGATCAGAGCAGATTATTCAAGTCCTTAAAACGAATCAAAGCCACGCATAGTAAAAACCATTTACAATTTTTGGTCTTAAAGCCTCAGAGATGTTTTGTAGATATTCAAATAGGTAGCAAAGAAGAGGACCACCGGCGATAAACAACCATCGTACCGTCAAAACGGATGGCCACACAACGGCTAGTGCTTTTCGGGACCTTTTTTGACGGAACTGTTGATTAAGAGAGTTGTCCTGATTTGGCTTTTAGCAGCCTTACGCTCTTACAAATCATAACAGAACTACAGATTATGAGCTCCGATAGAGAACTTCCCATAGGCCCGGGCACAATTAGATCTCTACTTGTGACAATTTAAATTTCTGTACCTTGTGTATTGTCGATCCAAAGAACGCGACACGGTACTAAAGCCATTTCGAGCGATAAATCGGATTTAAAGTAAACAACTGTAGACCAGTTTAATCGTGTAGCTCATCTTCTTCTCTGACAACTGATCGTATTTTGAGCTTCTTAAAGGTTGCAGAGCAAGCATCAGAGGGGCTTTACTGAAAAGGTTAGAAACTAAGCCGCTAACTGAAAATCGGAGCATACATGTAGACCCTAAGCATTTTGGCCGTTGGCCGTGTATACATCGATCCGTCTAAAGCTGTTGGCAGAGTAAATTAACTGAGACCGCCTAAAACCCAGACCAACTCACAGTGCCTTAACTATATATCGAGATATTTACACAAGCAATTTCTTTGTAAGCGAGTCACTAATAGCTGATCAGAGATCTCTAACTTAATATTGAGGAGGAATAAAGGGCGTCTTGAATAAAAATTAATTTAATCACCAAATCGTATCATTATATCCAGCCTTAAATGCGCCGCATTTTGCTACGTACATCTTAGCCAGTAGGCAATACAAATCTCAAACTCTGCTTGAGACATTGGCAACATTTCCAAACACGCTACATATTCAAGGTATGTTAAGTAAATCATCATCTTCTCGGCGCACCCACTTGGCCTGTACTGAGCTAAATAACTGAAGACAATTAGTTGACGTTGATGTTAAGTTACCAATGTATGATCATAGCAAACTAGAAGTGGCTGAATCGATCTAAGCATTCTGAAGCTCGAAGGTAATCCTGTTAAGCCTCTAACACGATTGTAAATAGCAGTATACGAATAGATAATAGCTGAATCAGGATAATAAAAAACAAATATCATATTTTTCCCAGCTTGCTTCTTGCCTGTAAAAAATAGTATGAAGAGTTGGATATGCCTGCGTGAACGTGCCCGTGCTTTACGTGATATTAGGGTACGAGGCTTTGTGGAATGAGACAAGCTGCCACACCATGGGCCGGCGTCTTGCACGCATTGCCCTTCTTCGTGTCGCTTTACTTACTACGAAGTCGCCACGCCTTTGTATTCGTGGCGCCATCATACAGCTTTCTGTATAGATGAAGATACAGATTTTCAAAAAATTTATTCATGGCCTTGTTCTTCCGAGAACCAGCAGGCATTAACAGACTTCAAAAAAAACGACGAAAGCACATCAAGGAGAAAGCTGGTCCTAAGTAAAGTGTACGTTAAATATCAGGATCGGTGGAAGATATAATAGCAGATATCTCCTGCCGGAAGCTTGAGGTCTCGCTTTAGCTTGTGAATAAAAAGATTAGGAACGAGTCAAATGTTAGCGTAAGACAGGATAGGTACAGCCTAGTGCACAAGATGACGTAATTGCTCTAATCTTATCTTTACCGTATCCTTCGTGATCGAATTGGCGGTAATTTTCAAAATCAATTAGGCTCGGAGACATTGCGTGCATTTTCTATCATAAAATGATATTAAGGTTAAATGAATTTGTTACATGGCCCTTGCTGTGAATACTGTGTTTCACAGCGAAATTTGAACGCTAAAGCCGCCGGTGTTTGATAAAGCCTGAGTAACTAGCACAGGGCTAACTTAGCTTCAGTTTTACGAATTAGATAAGTGACCTTTGTTAGTATACTGAGTATTCTTTTGTGAATATCTTGTGTGGGTTAGCGAGTTCTCGTAATTTTGACTCGTAATCATCGAACTTCCTCTTTGACTTTTATGAGATGAACGGGTAAATGCTATTTTGAGTCACTTTTTTTATTAGTCACCCATAACTCCATAATAGATAACCACATGATCATATTCAGTGGGTCATTTCTTCATTACCTCGTAGGCTTGTGGAACCTCACCGTCTCGTGAACGAGTTCCTTATGGACTCTCGAGTGGATTTTATGTCACTATTTCCTGACCACAATGAAGGTGATAAGCGCTTAATAACCTTCACCGCAAGCCATCTTTCATTGCATTATAGCCAAGAACTATGGACTGTAGAGATGTGTCGACAAAGGTTGAACGCAGAGCTTGTTTCAAAGGGGCATTGTCGGGATCGACTGTGGCCATAGAACTCATACACTAAAGAAGTAATTTTCTGTGTGGTCGACAAGTTCCTATTTTTAAAAGGCGAGAATAAACTCCATTAGATACACCAATTCGATCTTCTTTTCAACAAAACAATTGATTAAATAACCCGGAACTAATTTTAGCAATGATGTTTTTCTAAGAAAAATAAATAGCGTTTAAATGGATCTACGCTAAATATTAGAAAATAATAAAAATACAACCGAAATAGTTGCTGTTATTATAGATAGTTAAAAAGACTAAAAAGGTTACCGCAGTTCAAATGAGCAAAAGTCTTCTCGGCTCCAATTCCTAATGGAGCGGCAAATCTGTAGTCCGACTGTCCTAGGCCACTAGCGAGAAATCATCTAAACCTGTTATAATAATTATAATTCGTCACGGCACTGAACGTCAGAAATAGACAAATTACAGAAAACACTACTGTTTCTTCCAATAACAGAAATAATCTAATAGTAATAGTGTATTACCCTAAGTATGCCGACCCAATCATATCGAATGTACAACATCGGCAATCAAATATCGTTTACTTTTCCACAAAAAAAGAAAAAACTGTATATCTCGGCTAAATGGCATTTTTTTTTTATTGATTTCAGTTGTCCCGTCAATTGGTTATCCATACCCAGCAGCACCAACACTTTCACAATTAACTGGAGTGCCACAAGCGAGCGCTCTGAGCGCATTTATTAGTTCACCAGGAGGAGTTACAGGTGTCACGGCAGGCGGAGGCACCGGGGGTAGTGGCGGAGCCGCAGTGATTCAATCGCAGCGAGAAGGTCCCGAGGGCTGTAACTTATTCATCTACCATTTACCGCAAGAGTTTGGCGACGGCGAACTCACGCATATGTTCATGCCTTTTGGAAACGTTATCTCCGCAAAGGTTTTCATTGACAGGTTGGTACCGGTAATCGGTATTGCAAAACAGAATACACTAGTATCATTGGCACCTGGTTTAACCTCACCGGAAGTGACTTCGCCTAAAGGCGATCTCACAATAGGGGTAATATGTTGTACTAATCTAAGCGGGTACGCCTAGCCGCTGAGAAGTTGAATTGATAATTTGGGGAAAAAATCTCGGATGAACACATGTGAAACAACTGAGCCTTACATTGGGTTTGATATGAAGATCGACGAATAGAGGAAGTATTAGGCCTATTCTACTAGGCTTAATTCAGCTGAGATTAACAGCTAACGTGTGTATATTTTTTTCTACGCCATTGGTTGTAGGCATGATTGCCGACCGTATGATATAGGCAATAAGCTAGATGGTGGAAGTTAAAATCTACCTCTTAATGTATTTAAATGGTTTGTTGTCGCGTAAACATCAATCTAGCGTTGGAGTACTTTTATACCGACGGGTATACCATTGCAGTTCATGTATACCATGTGGTAATAGCTACTTGGAACCTAATCATCATCAGATAGCAACACTGAGCTCATTCTGCTGTTCCACAAGGAACGAGGACTAACACTGATTTCAAACATGCGTAATAATATGAGAGAAATATATGCAATGAATGGCTTAAATCAAAAATAGAATTTCATACTGCTGGCTTCTCGAAGAAGATTATATCCTTAATACACTGTGAACCTTTGATCAAAACATCGGTTCTCCTTTTGGGCTGTTGCAAACGGATAAAAGCGCTGGAAGACAATGACAGATTAGACAATCCTGCAATATACAGCGTCCTCTATCATCGGCTCCCTTCCGAGGGTCACGACAGTGAAAACTCTCGCGGTAGTAGTAGCAGCTAAAGGACGGACAGAAAGGCAGACCGGTCGATCGTATAACCCTGTTCGTTGCGACAGACAAAAAGCATTAGCTAAACGCTGCCCCGTCGTATTGATTTGGAATGATCGAAAAAACTGACTATACGTAATCGGGACAAAAGTCTACGAAATTAACAGTCACTCTCTATGTACTGTACACCAGCAGACCGATCGCTATTCTTAAGTTTCGTAGTACGTGATTTTGATTGTTCGGTTGGACACTACCCCCAAGCTATTTGGGTCTTCGCATATGAACCCTTTATCAGCTATGTTCATGTCTCATATGCTTCCTGGAAGCCGATGCTCCCAATGGGATCGAATGAGCCGATGATGGGCGACATCATTGGCGACACTCTTGCAGCAACTTACGTTTCCGGAAAAGGGCATCCGTATTTGATATCACAAATGTAAGTACAATAGCCGTGACGGGGAAAACGTTTCCGAATGATTCGCAGTATGACTATGCGTGTAAGTTAGCCGGTTTTTACAAAAATTGTGAATGACACAGAAACTCGCCAGTTCTAAACTGTGAACTTAAATTGGGAACTTCCGTTAGGCGCGGCACAAGCACATTGACGTATGCTGCGCATGATGAAATATACTAAAATTTCTTCATTTCCCAATGACTTTCTTACCTGCTTAGATCGCCAGTTTATATATATATATATATATATTCTCAGCAGAAAATGAATACGAGTCCAGACTCCAGTGTCATCATCCTCTAAATTATGTGAATTATTAGAGTGCCATCGAAGCCCGATCGGCATCTACAACTGACTAGTATACGCAGGCGGGGCTACGTTTGCCTCCATTTTGGCTGGTAGCTCCTTTGGTTAAACGGAGGTAGCGACCGAACGCGTACAGACGGCTAATTACAATAATAAGTACGTTTTCGATAATAAGATAAATTTTCTACGTTTCAACATGAAATGGATGATCATAGGAAATGACAATCGGACATTTTAATTGGTCAAAGACAAAGGCGTCCAGATTTCTCGACTTGTCGTGTTAAACTAACTAGTATATTTCAACATTATCGAATAGGTGCAATTGATGCTATATTCTGTATCAAGCTTTTTCCTGTCGCCAGAAAGCATGATAATTTTTCACAGGGTCTTTATGCTTGTAGCCCTATTTACAGAACTTGGCGGTTTAATTATTACCTCACCTCATATGGGAAAAACTCGAGGCCGAGAAGCCAAATACATAGACAAGACACGTTGGAGCTGAAATATCGACTTCATGTGCTTTTATAGCGCCGTTAGGATTCTACTCTAGCAAATAACAAATTTTCTTAGAAATATGTGTGATAATATTTCGAAAATGAAGGCTAGGTTTCTTTCCGTGCATAAACTCCCGCTAGGCCAACGTTATACAAAGTTATCCAGATAGTGTTGTGGCTAACCTTATGTGTCTATTTGCCTGTTGACATGTGTTGCAGGGCTACTAACCAAAGCAAGTGTTTCGGATTCGTCTCATTTGACAATCCGTCCTCTGCGCAGGCCGCCATTCAGGCAATGAATGGTTTCCAAATTGGTATGAAGCGACTCAAAGTACAACTGAAGAGACCAAAAGACGCCTCTAGGCCCTACTGAGATCAGGTTACTGAGCGGGCCTAGGAACAGAGCAGGCACAGCAACACTCAAACAAACCTGATTGCTGGCCGAAGGAAACAAAAGGGCGAACACTCTTCACAGCGGTACAATCCTAAAGGCCTTCACACTCTAAAGCATCCATTCATTGATTGTGTCTTCGTGAAGTATTACATATGCCTGTTATGTCGTGAAAATAATGAATCTTCAAAAATTTAAGTAGGTATCCCCTATTACTACCTATTGTAACAGCTGACGCATGATAATTACACTTAACATTGTGTCGCTCGCGCTTCGTTGCTGTCAACCGTGTCCGCCCGTTGACTGTCCGATGGAACAAACTCGAGAAAAGTATGTCCGACTTGCTGATACTCGTATGCAATGCAAGAGTCTGACAACACGAATTCTGCTGGGGAAAACCCGGTGTTCCAGCCGTACCACGAACGTTCCGTCGGCGACCCGTCCAGAACGGATAGGCTTGAACACAAATGGAGATCAGTCGCTACTAGTAACATGATTCGGATGTGGGCTTTGAGAAAAAGTGGTATAGTTGAACGAATTGGAAAAACATCACATAATGTTTATACGTAAAGAGTCTAACGGGCCAAGGGGAGGGGGTTAATAATGTGAAACACAGTGTTGTCAAGAAAACTGGAAATGAAAGGGCGAAAAACAGAACGAGAAAGGGATAATATAACTAATGTGAGGAACGCACCCAGTGGCCTTTTTTGAGGTGGTCCCTTGGTTGAGGGCCACAACAGGAGGCTTGCGCCAGCAGGAGTGGCAAACCGGAAACGTATGAATGCTTTACATTTTCAACAGAGCACTGACGTGTCACATACGTGGTTGAGGTGGATCGAAAAAAAGCACGCACGATGAAGGTGAAGATGATAAAACTGAAAATGAAGAAGATATCGCTGAAGAGCAAAAAAAAACGTGAAGAACGAGAAACGAAATCAAGTATGAGAGTGGGTGAAGGACAAAGTCCGGGAAGACGCATGGCCATTAGCCGGACAACACATCAACCAACATTGATTACTTAACAACAAACCCTGCGATTGCGTGGGACCTGCTAAGTGAGTATATTTCATTATGCCAAGTAAAAGGCGTGTGTGGGCATGAATTGAACTTCTATTGTATTATACATTATTGCTGCTAGTATGATTACTACTACTATTCGATTGGAACATGGGAAGGAAGCGCTGAGGCGAAATAGTTTCTTTCTTCACCGTAGACAGGACAAAAAAGGATATGACAACGTGGTTCGCGGTATTAGTATGGGGGTCCATCAGAGAAAAAGGACATTGATTACCTGAATGGACCAAGCAGAGAGGAGCCTTACTAAAGGGACGGAAAACTGTTGTAGATGCATAGGAGGGGCTCTAAGATTGGAAATGAAAATTTGCGACGGCTAAAATCTAAAAGCAGATATTAGTTAGTCAATCAACAGGACCCTAGATGGGTATAAGCTATAATAAAACAAAAATTCCTCGTATCTGATTAAAGCAAAACACCAGATAGATAAATGAAAAACAAAGTATCCGAATACATCGAAGACAAATATAGCAACTGAGGTGCAGAGGCAGCTGGGGTATTAAGATATGCCAAACGAGAAATGAAGAGACTCAAAGCGATCTTACCCTCCAAGTATAAACAGTGGATACCTGTTAAACGTATTGCTAGCCAACTGTACTTCCATTATTTGCATTGTTTCTATTTCAAAACACGTCATGTCTTGCGGTGTCAATAAGGTGAGTCGAAAAAAGAGTGCTAGTGAAAGAAAAAAGGGGGGGCCGGCTGAAGCGGGGTTAAAGCAGAGAAAGCGACGAACGAATAACACCTAGTGCTGCCTCCTAGTGGGACGCGTTTCTGCGGACGTACTAAGGCTTAATACCGCTACTGCATTACCTCATCTGTCGCCGCCTTCGCAGCTTACTCTGCTCCATCATCTCTCTTTTATCACTCACGCTCGTTCATTTATCGCGTCTAGCGCCATTCTTTTGTCGTTCTCATTCCACCGATTTTCCGGTCTCTTCTTTTGTCGTATCTCTCCCTCATAAGAAATCTTCATCTCCCTCATTTTGCTTTTTCGTGCCCCTACATTTTCTCTCCTTCTCTGTTTATTGCCCCCTTTAGGCCGCTGACATTTCTCGCCATCCTGTTGGCTCCTGGATAGCGCGTTCTCGGAACTCTCGCTGAGGGTTGTTGGAAAGGCAATGACATCAATGTACGCGAGTGGAAATAGGGTCGATTGTAGGGTGAGAAACTGTGTTGACGTACGTTACGACGTACGAGGCCTGCCAAGTTTAGTAGAGTTATGTAGAAGACACACAACACGGTGAGAAAAATGGTCGCCATGGTAGTGCAAGGAACTGGATCGGCCGGATGTTCCTATGTTCTGAGTGGTCGGTAAAACAGGCAGCCTTAGAGTAACCCTGTAGGATTTAAGGGAGGGTTGGTGGAAGGCGGGCCAGCGATAGACATCATCTTAGAGGATGACAGATCGACAGATGACTCAGCGATTCGTTGTCACCGCATCACCGTCCATCCTGTTCTCTTCAGCTGTCGCTACTGCTTTGCTATTCTCATCGGGTTTCCTTCCTTTGACTTTTTTGTCGTCCGGCCTAATGTCCGGCCGCACTCACCCTTCCTTCGGTATACAGCCAACATCTATCACGTCGGCCATTCTTAACTGATCATGTCTTTCTTGTCGCCTCCGTTCAATAGCTGTTATTGTTATTTGTGTATGTGTGGTGTTTGTTTTGTTAATGTGATCTGTTTATCTATTATGTTTCTGTTTGCAGTATTTGTACACCCCCAGCCTAAAATGGACCTGAGAGACGACGACCGGCCTTCATTGGATACAAACATGTTACAGAGTCATTACACTATAATGATAATAACTACGGAACAATTATAATAATGAGGATTAATTATTACTATAAATTAAAAACTGGTCATTATATTGTAATTATAATGACGATTATATTGAGTATGATGACGAAAATCTATTATTACCATTATATATATATATATATATATATATATATACAGATATATATTATGAATACCTACAATGAAGAGAGATGAGGAAACTTGTAATGAAAGCACGATATTACCACGACAAGATATATACATATACTATAAAATACATGATAAAGCTATACTGCAACAGCGGAAAATGAAGAAATAGATGACCAGGAGCAACAAACAAGTCAAGTGCCGTAAAAAGACGCAAGAAGATTTGAAGGATCGCCGAAACGCGGCGACAGAGCAGCTGGCGCTATAAATCTGCTACAGCATAGAACTTAGTTGTTGATCGTAGGTAGACGGGCGGGTGGGCCAGCCACGAGTACGGTTCCGAGTCGACGTAAAACGTGCCAGGGCTAAGTGCATTATTGAACCATGGCAGATAAACCCAGTGTCTCACGCTAAACTCAAGGTCATTCTGTTAAGCTGATAGGCAGCAACAAAGCGGAACAAACAGAGCAAGAAGAAGTCAACTAAGGTCGGCGCCTGGCTGATGTCTTTCATCAGTTTTCCGTCTCACAGGAAGGCCCTCGCCTGACGTAACGTTGCATGAATCAAATGGTGGAGGGATGCGCTTCCCGTCTTTGCCTACATGGTCACTTTTTTCCTATAGAAACTGATATAACGATGTACACACAGAGGTCCCGTGCTGCTTATCATATGAACTGTCCTAGACAACAACATCAGCTGCAGCCTGGTCTATATTCGCCCGTGTCAATAATCGAGCGTTAAACACTGCTTTACCACAAGTGACGACGGCTACTCAGGGGGACTGTACATTTATTAAAAACCTTCGTGTTACAATTGTGCCCCGGATTCAATTGACGATGTTTCATTACCGCAATAAGCCTAGCTGGCGCTAAGCTGACTAGTACTAAATTCAGCTTCATAGCGTACAGCGATCGTTTTGTAAACAACATCTCGAGCTGATGACACTCTAATGATCGATGAGAGTTTTACTCCCGTCTGGCCCACGCCTGGCTCAACTCATGAGCTATTAAAATATACGCTGACGAAAATTGCAGAAGAAAGATTATACCGAAGCTGAACAAATAACAGCAACAACCACAAAAACAAGAAGTATATATACATATATATATATATATATATATATATATATGTATATATATATGACAACAACACTAAATACTCGATATATATACATATATACAATTATACATATAACATCAAATATATACTATAGTTGAGTATAGTTTCTTAGAAAAGAGATATATCGACCCCTACGATACTATTATTATTATTAAATCCAGCAGGTAAAACTATAGAGACAAGACTGCAACGCAGCGTATGATGACAATAGTAAGCAAGAACTGGAAAAAGGCATAATCGGCCTTTTTCTAGCCCTGACAGAGATAAGAGGAGAAAAAGAATCTTCCACGCATACGGAAAGAGCAAACGGACTGGAGTTGTGAGTCCGTTTAGCTCCACTGATTTGAACTGACGATAAGCCACCCGGACATCATGTATATGTCATCACACAAACCCTCTGGGCATTTACAATTGACAAAACAGGCAGACAAGATATAGATAAATCCGGTGACGGACATCAATTTGAGAATCGATAGATATTCCGATTTCGCTGGTAGATGACGTTCAAAAACAAGCAAAGCAAATTGAAAACGAATCTTTATATAAAGTTGAAGTTCCCTTTAGACCTGCTGAACTAAACAGGAAGAAATACACAATAGTATAAAACGTGAACCAATGGAACACCATGATAAATGGCCCTGATATATATATATATATACTAGACGCTGCATTATATAGGCACTAGAAGTGAAGCTTCAGGAAAAATGGCAGAGGTTGTTCGAAAGCGAGAAAAAGCCTTTCACAAATGAAAAAAAGTGCATCTCATTGTCAGCTCTTTATAAACAGAGCTGCGATGTGGCAAATAGCTGCCGTTCGCTTCGTAGAAATGGTTTTTATTATTGTCATCAAACTACCATTAAAAGAAGGTACAATACCTTGACGAATTTGAGGTAACATATTTAACTTAGGGCACTTACTATTGACATGTACTTCGCCATATAAACGCCCAGCGTCTCATGTGATAATAACGGAGAAGAAAAAAATTCCTAGACTTTTTTAGTCAGCTGGCCAAGAACGATTTGTTATTTCAGTATGGCTATCGTTCTGAGAAATAACGTAAAACTACCCTGTTCGGATTCATTTGCACGAGCTGCAATTAACTGTTGTATTTAACCTTACAGGAACCAGCCGAATGAAGTAATTGAGCTAACCATGGATGAACGGATATCATTTTTGGATCGCAGATTTATCTTTGACACCTTAATTGGCTCGTAGAAGGGCCGTTGACCGTACTTGGAACAAGGTGATAGCAATGCAAAGCAACCTTGCCTCAACAGGTAGAAACACCGTATACCGATGGGTTGATTTTTGCATGATTCGACACGTATCTCGGTTGCTTAACACATATGAGATACGCTACTTCGTTCGTTGAACCAGCAGAGCCCTACCCTAGGTATCATTGTATGATGAGAATGAACAAATTACTGCTAACAGTTGTTGTCTGGTTTAGGGAAGCATTTTCTTAGGCGACAACTCATTCTATATATGGTCCATTGCAGATTTTCAGTTTGGGGCCAAATCAAACAGAGCCAGAAAAACTAGCGCCGGCAAAGGCTGATGCGGGAAAATTGTACATCATAACATATACACCCCTACCATAATAATATATCTATGAAAAGACTGGGTGGTCGCTACTGAGGTATGAATGGTAGCGTTGTATTTATGTACATGATTTCTACGTTATGTCGTACTGTTTAGTCGTTTCAATTAAACGACGTCCCAGTTGCGTTGAACTGTGACCAACGCTCATCCTTAATGAAGAGCACTGAATAATGATGATCACGACGGTGGCGTTGGTGATTCTGCTAATGAAGAGTGAAGCCTAAAAGCATCAAGTGTAGAAAGGGGCTAGAAGAAAAAAGGCTACAGGGCCAAGAAATAGGTGAAGCAAGGTGTATGTCGCCCGTGTACACACCACATATACACAGCCATTTCCTGTGCGTTAGGGTTCAGGTTAAGGAGAAAACAGGGATTTCGATGAAATATTATATACACATGCACAGACAGACAGACACACACACACACAGGCACACATATACACACGCACAGATCTAAAAAATAGAAACTAAACTATTTATTACACACACACACACACACAGATGGAGTTGAGGCGCACGCATTGTTTAGAACGCAATTGAACAGATTGCGGAAGGGAACAGTATAATGTTGAGAAAGGAAAATCTCAGACAATATTAAATCTACATCCATCCTATTGCAGAAGAGAATATTCACTATATATTACTGCTGGAACTACTATTATTTAATGATTAAAATACCAAGTATGACAGAAGTACGTGTTAGTTACGTTCAAATGACGACGGTCAGACACCGCCTAATACTGATATAAATTGTGAAGTACTACTATCAGAAGCGGCGATGATGATCATTATTATTATTATTATTATGCACGATGGTAATATACGAAGTATAAATATCCTATATAATATAGCAGAAGTAGACAGAAAGAGCGAAAGAAAAAACTAGGATGAACTACCTAGCATGATGAAACACTAACAAATAAGGTTGTGCACTCGCTGACAGGGCAACTATCTACGATTCCAGCTGACTATTAAAGACAAAACAAAAAAATCCAACAGTAACAACAACAGAAATAGCAATTGATTGTGAACACCAAGTACTAATCAAGAGGGTACGTTACCCTAACGCTATCAAACCGACTAGTCTTTATAATAAATCACACCTAGAGCGAAAGAGATAGAAAATAGAATAAAACATATTCCAAATGAGTTGTAGTTCTTGATGACGACGGTATTGTTCCAGCTCGGAGCTTTGTTGTTTTATGTTGCCACAATGATCGTGGTTATAGTTTGTTTTTTATAAAGTTGCTCTGACGAATGGCTCGACCGGCATTTCGATCGATATGAGTCATATTAACTGATTGATCTAAGTGATGTTGGTTGAAAACAATGTTTTTAGACATCTGTAGCGGAGAAGCTTTTAAAGTCGCCAACATTCCGCCAGTTGGTATTGTCCGTGAACCGTGCGCCACTATAATTAGTACTGCGCCTTTGGCAACGTTCTTCCCACCGAAGAGCAGGAACCGTCTTCGTTTCTTGTTCTCGTAACATACCCATGCTCGACTTCGTGGAGAAAGGCGGACGTGCGTACATTACGCCGCGCAATTAAAAACATATAAGTGAACTACCGTTAGCTACGTGACGCTTTGTAAGCGTTATTTGTATTTTTCGTTTGTTTCCCAGAGACCCTTCACTGTACAACGTAAACTAGCACAGATATGCGATTTCAAGGGTCAGCCCATAACGCTGTCAGATCATCGGAGCTTACCGTGTCAACACTGTGTACCCACGAGCCTATAAACAACCAAATCGGGTACCCAAAAGCTTCACGAAACGGGTGATGTAACGTACGAATCGTTTTTTTTTGGCTGCTTATGTTTCGAATAGGGCGTGGCTGACGGCCCCCGCTATCAATCCCGCACGGTCAGAGACTGGCTGGGGCAGTTATATAAAAATTGATTGGAAGCGTCAACGGTCTCGCGCACGAGCTGACGCACAACTGGCGGACAAATGGCAAAGATGTTCAAGACGATGAGACTTCTATCATTGAGTAGCTATCGACGCTGCATTTTCGCGATGGCAGGCGACTGTGAGCGATCGACAACATCGATTATATCAGCAAACGCTTACCTATTTGACGACGCAGATGACTGGCTCGAAATGTTATAGCGTGTGCTTATACATAGGCCAGCATATTGAAGCTCACCAAGTAGAGCGATGTTGTACGAAAGACGCGTTTCCACTCTACTTTCGCCAATCTTTGCCTTCCGTGTCCTGGAACAACTGTATTCAGGAAAGCCCTGAGAAGACGAAATACATATACAAGTCGATTGAGAATGAACTATATTATATTGTATAATTAAAAGAAAGCTTGACGCAGTCGGATGTATGATGGAGTTTGTAATGCTGGGCCCGTAAAAGAGCAAAAGAAATACAGAGCGAAAACAAGCGATTATGGAGGATGTCTATTTGACACGAAGCAAAATATTACACGTATCACGCCAGTTATGGTGGTGCCAACCGCAGCCGTTACCGAAAATGCTGTATAGCGTCGATTCGAATGGAAACGTTGCGGTAGGCCGTTTGGTGACACGCTGATGGCCAAACGTGCCATCCGTGTACAGCCGTTAAGCACTTGTTTCGTTCTGTTTTCAGAATGAGAAAATACTAGCTAGCAAAAAAGGCAGCGACTTTTTGTCAGAATAACGGGACTCAACACAGCTCCGGTCTGGCCTTGTACATATACTCACTCACAAGCAAACAGGGTTAACAATAAAGCTAATGTTCAGAAATAATGCTATTGATGACGACGACGGTGATGACATAAGATATATATA
>NW_019214925.1:0-40119 GCF_002532875.2 Varroa jacobsoni | reverse complement strand
GAAATGCAATAGAAAAAGAGGTGATGCGAAAAGTTGACTACGGTCGCCTATAGACTCGGCTGCATTGTTGACAAATACTTCATCGCAGGAAGAGATACAACGCAAACGTTTAAAACCACAACGATGCACTCTATTATGCCAAAACAGAACGATTATAGATGCACTACATTTATCTAGATAGCGAAGAGAAGCACGCGCGGCAATTTTGCACGCTCTAAATTTGGCTATTACGCCGCTCCCTAACGTGATCGAGCGACGGCGTCTAAGTAGGCGTTTAGAGATGATGGGAATGATTCTGCAGTGATACGACATGTGAAAATCATGTTAAACTACATCTAGTTTTGGGCCAGTAATCTATCGCTACCTTGACGTAGCGGATCAAAACTAAGAGTGATCATTTCTTACCTTCAAGTCAAGCGAAGCCAAAGTAACCTATTAATTGGCATATGGAATTGGTTGCAAGTGTTGTATTTATTACAAAGATACGTTTGTAGCGGCACACAAACATTTACACAGCGTACGCACTAATCTTCGAAGACTAACAAGTTTGCGTCGGGGAATCGACGAGCCCGCCACGGGCCCGGGAAGATGTTAACAACAAGCACCCAGTAATAGAGTGAAGATGGAAAACAAGAACCCAAGTATTCACACCGTTCTCTATACTATCATCAATAACAGTTTCGATAAATTTTCTTCGACTCGTACTATCCAAATGATGCTGGCCAAATGATTCTGATAGGCCGGAGCCCTGGCGACACGTATCTGCAAATGGCATGTCGACATTCGAGTCGAGCAGCATCAGATCGATTACGTTGATCGCTGCTGATTCACTTGAAAAGTTTAGTGTTACATCTGTGTTCAGGCGTCATGGTTCGGATAGAACTATTAGATATTTTCATGGTAGTGAAAGCTAAATTCTATTTAGCAACGGAAAGACAAATCATGGCGGGTTGCGATCACTCGATATGAGCGCTAATATACTTTTCGAAATTGTTCAAACGGCCCTTGCTCATCGTCATCTAGTCCGCCCCCCGACGCTGAACCGAAGCTATCAACTAGTTTCGTCTTCTGATTACTATCGGCTCGCCCTAGACGATCTCGAGCTAATGAACATTTCAATTTGGAATTTCCTCTATTCCTTTCAGGTAAGGCGGCATCTAACAGTTCAGTGCTCATCTAAAGCTAGCGGAAACGTTATAACCGAATGGTTTGAATTCATTGTACTATTATATACTATATAATTGCTTATTTATTGATAATGATTCGTCTAGGGAAGTCCGTTGTTTATGGTTTGGTACCATTATGTCGCCACTAGCTTCTGGCTCCGTGGCGGTACCGATGTTGTGCATAACGTTATATAAGGAAAACCCGTAAACCTCCGAGTTGTTGGGGGAGTAACGTAATGCCCAGCTTTCATAACGCGCTGGGACAACGTTGGGTGGAGTAGAAGTTCCATACTTTAAGTTATTGTCATTGGACAAGTTGAGGTAAACGTGGGTCGACTATAGCGTAGCAGCTTAGCCAACCGGCAGGAAAAAATGACTCCGAATGAAAAAAAGCCAGCTTTATAGTGAACGCAATTCTATCCAGTTGACTCTTTTGCTGATTGCAAAACGTCTACCTATCTAAATCTCAAATCACCATTGCCCACTCGGGATATTTACGTAGATAATGCCTTGAGGCATTATTTGCTGTACTATCATTCAGCTTGTCAATCCGAGGATAAGGCTGGCATATGGTTCCAGTAAGCCCAGCAGCTATCCATATCAGATGTTTTTGCGAATTACATTTTTAGCGCGTCTAGAACGCACATGAGTGCACACTGTTCTAGTTAATTGCTGATCTGCCTAGCATTATCCTTTTTTTTTTTTTTTTTCAAAATCTTCGTTACTACGAGTGTTCCCGTTTGTTTCAGCCGGGTGACTGCAAGGAAAAGTGTAATAAAAACTGTAAGGAAAATAATCTGAGCTGAATGAGCTGCTCATCGACGCACGCACGCAGACGCCCACCACGTGCAAACTGATACTCACTTATTTCAGTGCACTTTGGCGGAAACTTTATAGCCTGCGACTACGAAATAGCATTTCCTTGCATGGATTTGTTGGCATTTACCTCGGAACATATCGGTTGGAAGGCGGCCTTATCTCTTTGTCAAGTAAATCTCGGCCATTTCCTTGCCGAAATCATGTTATGCTAGCACAAATATGCCTATATCCGAATGCTTTGTTAGCAGTAATGGTAGCACTCATTTTGTTCGATAGAAGTCTTCTAGACACTCGTTATCTCTTTGTAGTTATGTCGTTTCTGCGACACAGCCAGCCACAAATCCATAATAAATAACCAAATAGATTCTGATTCTACATTGCACGCTTCATATACGTAGGACATCTTTTTTCTTTGGAGAGCTTGTCGAGTATCAAGAACTACGGGGGCTCAAGGCACTAAACTGGTAGTAATTATGACCACAATATACCTGGCGATTTGTTCTAGATGCCCATACGACATATTAGATAGCAAAGATTCAATCAGATGGTGCTCCATCACGTATTAGGAACGAAGGAGGAAGCTAAATTCTGTTTGAATAGTTTCGCTCAGCTTTATGTTGTCTGACATGATGCGCTCGTTTACGGTTCTGCACTTCGAATCTATTATGTCCAACACACTACTATAGCTAATGTATAATAATGTTTCCAAATATAAACAGAACCTTTGAGTTTAAGGCTGGCCGCAGAGCTTTCAATTACTGTGATCAAACTCTATCCTGTAGGCCTTGTTACGACGCTACTGATTGTAGATAGAAGTTAGCTATGATAGGATAAAGACTAAATACAAACGACTGTGTAGTCGAACATAACTAAGCATGCTTGATGCTCTTTAAAATGGGTACGAATTGTATGAAAAGATAAAGAGTACTCGAAATTACTAAACGATATTACCACTATTCAGAAGAATAATCGTATTTTTGTCAAGCCTGTTCAAAGTGGCTCGTGTGCCATTTTTTGTAAAGCTGCCAACAGTATCATCATTGTTTCGTTTCGATGAGTATCTAGAAAGACTGCCAATTGATTGATTAATCCAGCCTTAATACTAGTTGTTTGAGGAAAGTTCTCTACGGAACTTTCCTCAAGCGTAAAGTCGTCCATCATCGCAGTGCTATCACCCTTCTGCAATCGAATAGCTCGTTTGCGCCAATTATTGTACATCACAGCTTTACGCTCGGCTTACGGCATCACAGCTAAACGCACGGCCTAGTAAAAACAATTGGAAAAATCACAATGGGTTGTGCTGGCCATTGGGCATAGCTTCACTGCCCACTTAACCACGAGTCCGGTTGTTGTAAACCATTTAATTAAGTAAATACAAGCTTGTGTTTAGATGGTAAATCAGACATTTAGAAATCGAACTATTATGCATAGTTAAGATTTCAATCAAATGTAAGGGATCTGCTCTGAGTAGATGCTGATTTATTATTTGTTTATCCTGCATTTATACTCCTGATAATTTGGTACAGGGGGGAAATACAAAATGTCTATCTATACATTTTCACATTGTGCTTTTTTATACTGTTTTGTAGGTTTTAGGTACTGTGAAAAAGTTTAGGACAACGTTTAAAAGTATTAAGTAAAGCCCGACATATTTCGGGTATGCTTAGACGTAAGATTCAGGAAACGTGCCTGATGTTTGCTATTTGTCCTATCCTCGGCTAGGTCATCACAAAAGGGACACATGTCGTATGTTCTGTGCTAAAGTATTAGCTGAATCACATTTTGCTTACAAAGTTATTAAGTAGAAACCGTTGACCGATTAACAAATATCCAATTAACTATTTGTATTGAGGTGATGAAATTACGTTTTTTCCGTTTAGTTCGATGTGATCGTAGTAAAGAATAATAACAGTACATTCTGATCTGTCGATGCGGGGCCTTATGGAGAGAAGCTGGTGCTTCGGCATTGTATGGGCATCACGGTTTTAGTAGCTGCGCTTCATCGAATTCAGTCTAAAATGTTGATGATTACAACTGTGATGCCCTTGTAAATTGTTATAGCTGGTAAGCTTAGGCTCAGGGCACAGAGGACATTAATAGGTAAAGCATGTTAATTGATAGGAATGAGTAAGCCTCTGTGTACATGGCAGTCTCACAGAGAATATGATGAAATCCTCAGATAACGAAAATTTGCAAAACCTAAAGTATTTACATCTAAAGCGCATTTAAGTTAATATCTGGTTCTTGTAACGTGCAGCTTCTGATAATATATTTAAATTATACGACATACTAAGGGAATAAAAATTGAAATTGAAAGAAATTATAGAGAAACTACTGTTATAACTAGGAGAAGGAATCAAAGCTTAAGAGAACACGTTAAGATAAACATGTAAATTTTACGTGAGGTTCACCTATTACTCGACGTGAAAAATAGACGTATTAGAAAGTTTCGACACCATTTTATAGATAACGTGATGTATATAGTACGATGCTTGCGTATCCCTATAGGAGTTGTCTGTTTCGAGTGCTACAGCTGGTATCGCCATCGGGCGTTCCATCAAAACGAACCGTGAGTCTATTTGAATTTAGACCACAACGGTGACGCTAGGATTAGCCAGCAGATACGTCACCCACTAAGCAAAGGCATCCCGATGGGTTCTAGAATCACGTTACTGGTTATCCCGTGTAGTGTGATTTGATTTCAACTAAATATCTGCGATGGCATATGCCCTACTCAACAATGAAAAACTAAATGGTGTTAGTACTAAAATATCAATAGGCGAGGATTGAATTTATTATTTGGCACCATTTACCATGACGAGCTGGCGAAAAAGAAAATAGTTTTAAACTTGATAATCATGGACAACAACTTGCCGCTCGACGACTTACCTGAAGCGCAATGCAAGTCATACTCGAGGGCTTCTTCTTCCATAGCGAAACATATAATTTCTTAGACCTTTCTTTGATTTGCAGATTATTGCTTCATTGCTGTTACCCAATGTCTTATTGACGAACAACGAAATGTGGGGTTTGATGGCATTAACAATGTGCTGCCTGTATAGCAGATGTCAAATTATGTGTGCCTCTAATGCACTGACTGATTGAATACAAGTCAAAAGCCTCTAGATATCCTCACTTCGCGAAGTTCTTATATGTACGTTAATATCTGCACCAGTACAATGCTAAGTTCACAAAAGATAGAGAAGAATAAGCGCGCACTGCCGACCAATGAATAATTTCGATTGAATTGTAAATTATACACGTCTATAGTTATGGTGAGGTATGAGCGACGCAGAATTACTTCTAATCAACAAAAATTATTTGATGTTGTTAGTTAGCTGTTTAGTTGCTGCGTCGGGATTAAACCCCTTAACACAAATACCCAAATTAAAGAAACACTTTTTAATTTCATATAATATTATTTACCATCTAAAAATTATTAGCGGTGGTTTTTCCCCTCTCTTAAATAAATTGTACAAACGAGAACTTTCATGAAATGATATTATATTTAGCGTGAGTCACCGCTGCTATGGTGAGGACACTTGTACAGTCTCTGTTGTCAACCGCTCGTTGTACTATGCTACCTTAGGAATTGATCCAAGTCGCAAATTAGACTTAAAAGTAAAACGATACTGTATTAAACTAATTGTTTGGAGTTTTACATTCGATACCATTTTGGTGTGCGTCAGACGCGTAGCTCGAACAGAGAAACGAGGTGTGTCTACGTTTGGAATCAAATCTAGATCACCCCGCGTCGCTCCATCACGGGAAATAATATAGCTCTGCCAGTTTATGTAGAGCATTGAGCATTGTAGGGCATGAAGTATTGTTAAATACTTCAAAAAAAGAGCATTAAAAAGAGGTTACGAATAAATAGGAGCAGCGACGACGCAGCAGCCGTCAGTGCGTACGTCTACATGCATGCAGGTGCTTGGATGAAGAGGAAAAATTGATGCGAAAAGATTTTCTCGTGAACCTTATTTCTGCTAGTGTTACAGCTGATCCGCAGGTGGAAATTGGCGCTACATACTCTGGCATTATGTCCATGTTAACCCCTTTTGGAAGGACTATACGCGTCAGATCCAACTTTCCGTGTCAGTCAAGAAAAATGCCATATTGAAAAAAATTAGGACCCCCTACTTAATTTAAGCAGGCGTAATTGTTGCTATAGACTAAGGTCCAGTGATCGAATGGTAGAGCTTTAGAATGATCTAGAGTACTCGGTGTGATACGTATAACAAGATCGAACGGTCCAGCGGGACCTTAGACGTTAGCAGGCGCTACCATTAATTATTGCCATTAATTAACTTTCAGGACCGGCAAGGTCATGTTAATTCTTGACAGTATTGCGGTTAATAAGAGCTCGCTTACGCAATTGATCGCCAACATATGTCACTCTCCGCTTGATATTTTTATACAACCGCATAAAAACCCCTATAAATATGACTGTTCGTATTTTCAACGACCTTCGCATGACGATATTAGGGAATCAAATTTGTCCTGATCTACAGAAGCGAGCTTTCCCCAATGACACGGTACATAGATCGTCGACGATAGGCAGAACGAGCACTATAAGGGTACGTGAGTAATGCTGATGGCCTGATAGACCGCGTGCGCCTAGAAGGTCAATCAGGCAAGCAACAATAGATAATAACATCAAGTAAATGGTAATAAAGAATTAAATTAAGTGAACAGCAACAGCTAGCGTTTTAATGCACATATTGTTTTAGGCAGAGACGGGTAAAAACCGGTAAAAGTCGAGGGTTGATATAATTTATTACATTACACTAATTTTAGTAATTTATTAAATTGTGCAAATTAATCGGTAAATTTTTGCGCATGAACAACTTTATAGTAATAAACGAAACAGCGGACAATGATCGCTTTCCGTTAATTTAAGTTACATTCGATTAACGATTTGCGCTGATGGCCAATGAACTTATTTATTCTCGATAACGTTTTCTAATTAAACCCTTCCTTTTACTCTCAATGTTTAAGACAGCTTTCAATAAGAACACACTGTTATTAACTGTGAGATCGTTGCTATATATCCATGATTAGTAGCCGTATATAAGGCGGCGCATCTGCACATATGAAGCTCAATATGGCACGATGGAACATGTGGAAGTGTTCCACTAAACCCTACTCATAAGAATTCCTAAAAAGTCTCAATAAGACTAACTTTATAAATTACAATAAACGTTTTCACTGATTAAGTCATAAACCAACGTAAAACTGTTTCTCGCTTCTGTATAGTTCGCCTCACCCATACATGTATGAGATAAATGTAATGAGGCCACGTTATATATAGGCAAACTTTTTTCGCCTCATCAATGTCGGTGGCGGAGCGACACCTTCTAATTAAAAAGCTGAACTTTTGGGTCAGCGTCTTCCTGGATAGAATCCAGCCTACTGTTGGGCGGAATTGCATAGCCCCCAATGAGGCATTTCGCTATCTTGAAATCTATTTCGGCGATCTTATCCTCAGCCGTGGGCCGTACCAGTGCAAAAATATGACTCTTGTCATCTTGCTGTAACTTGTATTTCGCCTCTAGCTGGCGACGAGCCCTCAATTGTCGATGAGCTTGATAAACGTTTTCAAGCTGGGGCGGACTTAGGTGGATCATTGATGCCGACCTTTTACGAACGGGATAACCTGAAATCAGTAAAACCTATATCGTTGTCAACAAGCTTTTCAAAGTAGATTTGTTCACGGAAGTTCATTGTGCGGCATCGGGATATCGCAAGTAAACAAATCAACATCCGGGAGCTTCCAAGTATTTCCGTTTCACTAGAGAATACGGTAGTGTTAGATTAGAAGACAAGTTAAAAACTAATTTACCAATTTACAACTGCCTATCGTGTCAATTGCCTCATTACGTGGGTTATGAAAAAAACCATAATGGATATAAACAATTATTTTGAACGGATTAAGTAACCTTTGTGCACGTCCAGCGCGGGGCTGACTTTATCAACGGATGACTTACTTTCTAAGGTATAATGTATACCGAAGTCGCTTAGTGATCGAACTTCACGACGCGCAGCAGCCGCCTGTCGCTCGAAATCAGGTTCAGCATCTAATTGAGCAGGAGATGTGTCCTGGTCTGAGTTCGGCGCGTTTGCCTGTGAAGATGTATGAAGAAGATGCGATGTAGCTTCAAGTCGCATTTCAAACTGAGGGTCGGTTACTTGTTGTCTATCCTTTACACAACACAGGTAGTCGTCTGGCGTATCGACATTAATTGAGCTGAGCCTCTCAGCGCGCAGTGCGAGCAAATCTTTAATCATCGTATAGTTGTCAAGCCTGATCCTATGTACAACAGACGCATGTGAACAAATCCCCTCAAAGTCTGCAGCCCATACGCATGTGCACACGGGGCATCGTAGGCACAAAGGACGTCGCTTATAACGAACGGCTCTTCCGTTTCGACCCTGATTTACTTTCGGTGTTGATGTTTCTCGACCTGCCCAAATAAAGTATATCAATATGCTAGACCACGCCAATTGAAGTGTGGTATTTCATACATTAAGTAACCCTAATTAGATATAGTAAACAATCTCAAACATGTACCGATAAAAGCACAGGATAAATGAAAGATAATACCCGTGTCAACGCTAAAGCTGTTCTAATTTGGATTTTGAAGACCAAATACATCAACTAAATAAACAACAAGGTGTAAAATGATGTGTGAGTATAAATGTGACAGTTCGCGCAAATTTTAAAGTTCTTCCTGATAATTTACATATGTCATAATGTGGTAACATATGGACGTGAGAAGATTATGCACTCGTCGTTTTACCGCGTCTTTAAAAAAAAATGCATCAGCATAACGCCTCGTGTAACAAGACGCACTAACTACAATTAACTATCTCTCAGGTCGACGGATGTTCTTATCGCACAAATTTTTGCTTTGGCAGAAATTTGTCACAGGACAGCAAAAATAACATAATTGGACTTTTTGATTTACCTTTGCGTCGTACCCTCACGTCGACATGTGGGACACTCTTGCGGCGGCACAATTCAGGCGTATGATGATGGTCGAAACCAACCATTTCCGATCTTGAGTTGTAGTGTGCCGTCGGACGGATATGAGGATTGTGATGCGTTAGTTCGGCACGATCTGATACCATTTGTGGTTTGTTCCAGGGTTGACGTTCCTCTTGCCTTACATCGAAAAGCTCATCGAGGTCTACATGATGGACGTTGACTATATGTGAGTGTAGTCCATCCCAATCGGATGCTCTTACGCGGCGACATACTGGACATTCGAAACCGTCACGCAAGGTTCGTATACGATAGTTGCTTGCATCAGCCTTCGGAAGTCCAGACCGTGGTGTTGACATCGTCTTTCAATTTTTTGAGCCTTCCCTTATTTGAACAGGGATGCTGAATTCACACAGTCAACAAAAAGGTTCAGGTAAAAAGAGTAGAAAAATCTGAGATAACTTTTAACATTAGCTAAGCATATAATCGTAGCTTCAGTTAGGTCTATGTGTTCTTCAACGAGCTATTACGAATGAACCATCGCTTAACAATGGACTGCATAAGAATTTCGCATTAATAGCAAATAATTTGGTAAACACAGTTAATACAAACCGTATTTTTGCGCTAAAAATACACTGCTATCTGCTACGGTCCGGGCAAAATAGTTGTGGCCTATAGCCACCGTAAAGAGCACGGTTGTCTGCCAGCGTTGGCTTTACTGCAGGATATATTGCTCTCTATCCCGAATTCCCGATTACCATGCGAATGCCCAATTATTCAAAGCTATGTTTTGCTGAATCATCCTTTATAAGCCATAACCGTAGCTAGTTATTAACGTGAGTACGTTCTATAGAGAAATCAATGTAGTGCGTCAATCAAGTTGTTGCAACGCTGCTGGAGTCCATTGTCATGAACAGCCCACACCGTAAATTCTATTGGAACATAACTGCCGTCAAAACCAACGTCAGGTTACGCCGCCAGTATTCAATTAGGTAAAGGCATACATCACGTACTTCGCGTTTTAGATGTTTTCTAGCTTACCGGTATTGCGTAGTACGGGCGTAGCGAAACGAAAGGCGCATTCAAGTAGAACAATACAAAAATGTACTTATACAATAGTTAAGCTCACTAAGTTCTGTAACTATGAGCACAAAGCATTGCCAATATGAACGCACAAAAACATATGGAAGATGAAATTGGACAATATATTAGACTAAAATACCATGCGCGTACGGGCAGCGCACCACTGAGACCCTTCACGCCAGCCACGGAATATCAGCACCGCGACGATCGATCGTTTATAGCAGACATCACTACCGCCATCTTCTTTACTGTGGCTGACGCTGTTACCCTTGTGACACGTGACCGTTCAAATGATCGCGTATGATTGCCGAAAATTTTCATTGTAGTAGCGGGCCAAGTTCAACCGTGAAGTCGAAGTACGCGCCAAAGACCACAATGACCTGTTTAATTGACTAAATACCTTTGGGTTGAATACACAACTCTATAAGTTTCCTCTTTATCTATCACTCCTGCGGTGCATTCGAGTCTTTCAAAAGATAACCCATCTGGTATTGTAGATGCCAAATGACACATTCATTTACGCCATGGTAGATCATTTACGCCACGTTCTAGTGATAACACTGTGTTGTGCTTGTATATCAAATTTATCATGTACTATAAAAGCAGGCAATTACTAACCAGTGAAGAAATACAATAGATTCTTGATATGTGTATTATCTGTCCTTTCTACTGATCCCGTAAGGCCTTCCAGCTTCAATATACGAAAAGCGAATAGTATCTATGCGCCTTCGGTCTGCAATATTTATCGGCTATTGTCAACTACAGCAGCGGTCAACCTTTTGTAATCTGAAAAATGACTTAAAAAAATGTCGAAGATTTTAAGCGTGCCGTAGCGTTGAAGCCGAACAGGAAAACAACTACATAGAAATATATTGAAGTTGAACGTGAAAGGGACCGGGCCAAAGATAGGTTAGGTTAGGTTAGATAGTTTTCTAAAAATAGATAGAAAAATCAGATAGAAAAATCTGAGGAAAGACGGAAATACCGATACATTTTCTGATTGTGTTTTTCTTTAGATACATATCTTATACGCACAACATCTAACTTACGTGGACACTACGCACGAGCCATATAAGACGGGGCCCTAAAACAATTGTCAGTAGTAAAAAAAAACTCTTATCTAACTTGCAGTCAAATCCCCTGGGTCAATCAAAGCATTTCCCCGTCTATAAATACATAAGCTGATAGTAAAAATATTTGGAAATGTTAAAAAACTTATGATAAAAAGCATTCCTGTATACGAGAACTTTACAGAAGGGTATGCTTTCCAAGAGTAATTTTGGCAACATTGAATTAATGGAAGTTCCCTGTGTCGTGCAATCTGTCATGCACGAGTATATACTCCAGTAAGTCAACTAGATGCTGATATCGAATAATCTTCATATTGAATTGAACTTTAAATCTATAGGACCAAATAGTATCACTTTGAACTGAATAGTTATCTTTGGAGTGGACTGGTTATATATTTATCACCTCTCCTTACAAAGTAACCTATAAAGGAACGTACCTTTGGAGGTAATATTATTACAAAGCCGCTGAGAACGTTTTGCAAATGACAAACACTAAAATAAAAGGCATAACGCATCGTACAGGCATGTTACTATCGACTGTTTTATTCCCCATCTGATAGGAACAATTATTTCCTGTTTAACAATACTGAGCTGTACGCACATTGTACTGTACTTTGAAGCTCTACTATCTATTTACAAAATGTAACAGTCACCCATACTTTAGATTGCTTGACGTCATCCCTACAGGAAGATTTTCTATGAAATTTGTATTGCACTAAAACGATTTTGAGGGTTTCTTTTGCTGTTTTAATTTGTGCATATTTTTTAAACATCCTGACTGAAATAACTATGTTTAAGAATCAATGGTCTTCAAATGAAGATAAGGATTTCTGAAACAAACATCTGAACAGTCCATATGGAGTCACAATGAAGGGCGTATTACAGTAAACATCCTAGGACATGTAGTACAATATTCTGATTCTAGCGACCTTCTTTTGTCAGGAACAGTTATTGCTGTGTGCGCCACTCCTGACCCAGGATAACGAACAAAAAGCTATATAGATATTGAATACCTGGTAATTATCATTTTTAGAGGAATAAAACATTTATCAAATGTTTTATTCCTCTAACGACCTTTAGCTCTAATGATAGCCTTGGCATCCAGCAAAAACAGAATTACAGTCGATTTTTTGCATTAAACGTTGTTCTTCGCTCATTGGCCCAAATAAGGTGGAGACCATTGTAAACCTTTGATTCCAAAGACAGTTATCCCGTTGGCGACACGACGACTCTCGCGCAGCTGCCAGAGCTCGAGATCGCTCGTACCGGACTACTTCCCCTAAAACGAAGAAACACGTCAGCGTAAACATTGCAGTATCAAAGCTATTTTCTTAATTATCTCCCGGTTCTTGCTTCAATTAAAATGAATAGGATCATTTGCTACCGCCCATGTCTATTATCTATTCTGTAAAGTTTCGTAAGTGACAACACGATTAACCTGCATATGAATATCATTGGAAAGCACACATAAACATGCGGATATTGCTCAGACATGATAGAGTAATTCTGCAAATTAATGCTAGTCTCAGATCTCCAATTAAAACAAATAGTACAGATGGTTGTATGAACAACTCCCACGAGATGGCGCCTATGAATTTTATATGAAAGCAACGATGTATGGATGTCTCAACTGTTTCACCTCTGGCCTTGAATTGATTACCTGCACTTTATTGCCGGATTCGCCATGTTTTATTACATATCAGTTGCTTTTGTTGGTGCTTTCTTTTCTACCGATTGCATCTTACTATTTGAATGATCACCTGTCTACAAATATGTCAGGGGCAGTGATTGAAGTTCACACATTGAGATAAACAGTCAGATTAACTTATATTTTCTGTTTGGTGTTAGGCCGATTTATTGTTCGACCACTTTTCACAGGAAACAATTAAATGAACCGAGCAAACAGGCTCGATGGAGATGGTTAACTGCCTAGCCAAAGGTAAATAAATCATATCCACTTTACTATAATCAATGTATCCATACTTAGACTACGAACGTTTTTGACTAATGTAACAAATGCCAACCTAACTTAAAGAATTCCATCTCCTAATGCTGGCTACGGTAGGGGGCAAGAATTGTTAGGCTAATACTATCATTACGGGAAGGCGTCGCTTGTTTTTTACAATTTTCTTGATTTCTCGCTTTCTCAGTTAGAGGTTTAGTCGGCCAAGCCACTTGAACACCAGACAGATGATTGAAGTAACCCTACCGATAAGCTCATTGATTCCCTGCAAACCGAACTGCTTCGTAAGCGAGTATTGTGTTGGCCAATAATGACGGCCTTCAACGAAGAATTGCGGGAGATGTGCAGCTACCCGGGACCAGCCAGCCATCATTGAGTTTGCCGCAGCAGTTACAGCGTTGGTCGTCCCCTAAGGAAAACAACGTGACTTGTTAAAGAAAAAAACATCTGCAGCAACTCCATATGACGCTGGACATAACTGATGAATAGCTCAGATGTATGAATAGAAATAAAATCAAAACTATGTCGCAGGGACAAATGAAGACATCTTCTTCCGGCTGCAAATTCTGCGAGACCGTATGTTTAGTCTAAAGTATAGAGTGTCCGTAGCATTTAGAAAAGAAAGTTACAGTTGTGAACGTTACAACTCGAGTCATAGTAAAGTATTTGATAAACAACAAAAAAAAATTAATCTTGCATTCAACTTCGAAACATCTTAAAGATGGAAACATTTCTTGGTATCAATCAATACTATCGACTAGATGTTATATCGATCTAGCAGAATATGGCCGTACACATCTGAGACCCGTTCGTTTAGAAGAGAATTATGCACAACTGTAAAAATACGTTAGCGTAACACCGATAATCGTAAAAGGCTGAACGTGAAAAAAACACCAATCTCTTACTGCAACGGACAATGAACGTGAACAAAAAAAAATGCTGATTCGACGTATAAAACAAGTACAAAAATAACTGGTCAATTTTTCAGCTCTGATTAAATTTTTTTTTCCAAATCGGGAGCTTACCGTAGCCGTCGCACCGTTTTGTAGCGGTGTCTGTCTTTTTACGATACGCGTAGATCGAAGATTGATTGGGTCGTTTGTGTATTGCGCGTATTCTCGAACGCGCTTGATATCCAGGACCTTCTGGCTAAAAGCACAACCCAAGGCACCTAAAAAAGCGATAACGAGTGCGACCCTTATGCACAGCAGATTCATTTCACTAACAAAGCTTCTTATCTCTTACGAAGTACTCCGTTGTTTGGAGAATGCCTCCTTTGGCCGCCCTGATCGAATGTAACGATTGCGCCGAATAGCAATCCTCTTTCTGTAGGGGAGTCCACAAAATGGCGCCGGCAAAAAGACTACAACATCAAAACATATGGAAGCACGCACACAAATCAAAGAATGTCATGGTGTAATGCTAATAGTGTTAATCCAGAACGAGCGGAACGCATTGAGGTTTCGTATTGTAGTGCGTGTATTTCAGTACGCGCACTACAATACCCAGTATTTCAAACGAGACGTGCGTTCACAATTGCGAGCAACGCTGTTGTTAATTGTTTTTATTTCCATATAAAACCTTGTAGTAATTTAATTGCTAGAGACTATGAATGCGTAAAGCCTTCTACAGCGAGCGTTCATCAGTAATTCACCAACGACCTATTATTATACGATTATGGTTAGGTGCTGTTTGTAGTTCAAATAGATTGTCCATTATAGATGTTTTTATTGTGCTTTTTTTTACTGCCTTTTTTTAAATATAAAAACTATTTGATCCTTTTGCGAGGAATCTTTTTAAGCGTTCCGACTAAAGCTATCTTTTTATACCTATGCGTAGGTTTTTTTTAGTCCAAATTTCATGCTAACTTCACCAATGATTGTCAAATAATCATCATAGATATTAAACGAGAGATGCTTGACGCACAACGCGTGAAAGCCGATGGCATCTCCATCAAAAGCTTTTACGTTTAGTTATCAGACCCAGATTTGTAGTTTTATAGATGACGGGCAGTGCGAAATTTACCTGGCAAAATGTACGTACTATTATATATATACAAACCTACTTTTTGCTTGTGGTCAAAGGGCCTTAAGAGTCGTTTATGAGGTATCGGTATGGGTGTCTCTTATCACTTTCCATTTATACTCACTGAGTTCATGCAAACAATAAAAACAGTCTTTTTTTTATGAACTGGTAAAGCATCATTATAATGGAAGTTTATGAAAACTACTCTGTCTCCCAGTGTTCGACTTTCCCGTTAATAGATAATACTCATACAAAGAGTACATCTTTCTATTCATGGTATTAATGGATCTGATACAACCTTTCATGTCATCTACTTTCTTCTATTTTGATCTACAATAATTTTGTCTAAAAAAATATATGTATACATAAGCTTTTAGAGGAAAACCGCATTGGCCAGACCATCCGCAACGTTGCAGATAAAAGCTTGTTGAGGAATTTCCGCTCTAACTTTAAATGTCAATGAAACTTCCTAATCAAAAGTACAGTTTGTACTTTGGCATGCCATCTATAGAAATAAAAAAGTTAACGGAAAAACAAATCGATATGTAAGAGTCGAGTGCTCTAATCCCTTCCCGCCCTGAGAGCTGTTCTATCATGACCGCCCAGGCGCAGCGGCAAACGTCCTTACATGAGGCACTGTAGGTTACTTAATTACCGTCCCTACTACATTTCTTTTTTCTACTTTTTCTACTTTCTACTTTTTGCAGCCCATCACTCTGATTTGCATTTTAAGCTTCACAGTTTTACCGGCTTGTATCATACAAGCCAACCGAGAACCCCTTTTCCTTCGTGCGTTCTATTTTTCACCTCGTACCATTTCTGATGAACAGCTGCTTCACTCTTCCGGATCATGTTTTATGCACTCGTGGTCAGCAATCATGATTGCGATCGCCTGTCAACTTTATTAAGCCCTATTGTATAACGGCGTGGTAGGATGGCTGTCTTTGTAATGAATTCATGCCACTTAACAGAAAGGTAGATAAGTGGGGTACGGCCCAGCTATGGGAACCATTTCACAAAGGTTTGATGATTCTACCTAGAAGCTGATAAGGCGCAGCGTAACTTATCTATCGGCTCATAACACAAATAGATACGGACCTTACTAATATACTATATAACCTAAGGTACTTGCGCTAATGATTATGTGGGCAAAGTTCCGATTCTTCTGCATAGTTGCAAGATGATTAAATAGTTGCACACAAAATAGCTCATTATTGATTGACTGCTTAGATTGGCTGAAGCAAAATCAATTCTGTAACGGAGAACATAGACATAGTAGTACATTCGTATAGAATAACTGCTGCCATTTCAATTGCGTTAGTATTATAGAGTGAATTATTTAGAAACTAACAGGAGATATTGGGCTAATTTTTACATTTGAAAGCCTAAACATACTTTATATTGTCAAATAGAAGTGATCTTGACTTCTGAACCTCCGGATACTTGATAATAACGTTACCCGTAGATCAATGACGTCGTACGTATTATTATGTGTCCTCGTTAAATATATTGGAATCATTGTATCGTATATTCCTTAATCATATTGAGAGCAATAGCTGGTGTCACCAATGATGCAGCTGTTTACTTGCCCACTAACAGCAGCAATTGAAATAGCCTAGAATCATGACTTAAATCTCCTTCGTTGCCCAATAATGATCCATGCGATGAAGGGACCGATATATGTGGTAATCACAGGCTGATGATTCCTAGCGGATTCTATCAGTCACACGAGTTTCTTCTCTTATATTATGGGCGACACTTTTTCTCCAAGCGTGGACATTTTTCATCTAATGTAGTTTTACGTGCCTCCTAGTTACTTTCTTTTGATCGCTCAATCAAAACTATTGTATATTATTTTCCATCAAAAAATCGTAATTCCGACGCTAACGATGGAAATGGTTTTCCTCTTCGCCCGATCATTTTTGTGACTCCAATAATAGATGGATTAAAGCTTTTTCCGACCGAAGAACGGAACAGAGGTGTCTGTAAGACACTTCTATTCGACAGAGCTGAGTGAAACTAAGTGAGCTGAAAACAGATGGGTATAGTAAACATGTGAAACAACTGATGTTTGATTGGCGGTGGTTTAAGAAGCGCGAGGCTTTTTTCCTCTTGGTTCTGGCCGTAAAGTGGCAGGAGTCATCGGAGCCGCAGTAAGCTGATTCAGCACAATCAGGATATATCTCATAAATCGTAGACACACGGAAACTGCGTATTGTAGTTGTAAACATTTTATTATGTCTGATGAGTAATTATATAATGAATAATCCACAGGATTGTGTTAGTAAATCATCTACCAAATTCGACTGCTTAAACTAATCGCAGTAGATAAAATAGAAAACCGATAAGAAGTATGTCGTTCGTAACTAGGGTACTGCTGATTATATTAACAAAAAAATGTGGGCATGCTCAATCGTTACGACTTCGAGAATAACTTCTGCAGGTAGTTGAAGAAAAATGAGATAATTCGATTGAAGCTAATACGTGAATATTCTAGAAAATCAAATGTGTTACAACTCATACAGGCTCAGACATATCTCTACAGCTTTTGAAAAGTCTAGTCAGACAAAACAAATCGTTCATGATTTACTGCCAGGGATGAACATCATGACTTTTTTTTACAAGGAAGGCATAGTTAATTACGCTCAACCACATCCAATTTACAATCGACTTTTGTGTTTAAGTCTGTAGAAAGTTTGAAGATCGGTAATTAACAACAGCATTGACCTGACTTGGTGGTATCATTCGGGATTGATCTAGCCAAATACTCAGACTTGAAAGAAATGTTAAGGAAATGAAAGGGAGATATCACGACGCTCTACTGCCATTAACAATACTCGAACCCTCAAACTGGCAATACCTAGCTTAGCAGATAGGCAAAGCCTACTAGAGCCTCAAGCTAATTTAAGTTTTCCTCTAATGTTAGTCTGTGATTTTTTCTGAAACATTTTCCTTAAAAACATCTAGAAAGTATAAAAATCAGTTGGCCGGATGAGTTGGATACTTGAACTTTCAGTGTTTTAAAACATAGATGAGAATTGACGAGCTTATTCGCCATTTTAGTATGATCAAACAGAGTCTTTGCACTGCTGTTCTAGAGGTCCGTAGGTGCGCAAAACTAAAAGGAGATTTTCGACTTGGTTAGGTGGAAAAAGCCTGAAGGCTCTTGTTCAATTCGCACTTTTTAAATGTCTATATGTAACAATCATTGCGTTGATTCTGCGTCCATCTATGATACATAAGTAGGGCCTAACTTTAACTCGATTGTAACCCTTACTTAACTTTTTTAGTCCGACAATTCTGGGCCCAAGAAATGAATACTTCATATGGCAAGCAGTCCTTGCGATGGTGCAGAGGTAACGTGTTTGCCACCTAAACTTAGAAACACGTGGGATGGGGTAGATGAAAAAGCGGGCGTTTTGTGCTGGGGGCCAGCGGTCTGAAGCAAAGCTTAGCTAAAGCAGTAGCGGGCGCAGAAAGTCGAAATACTTATTTATGAAATATGGCAGTATTTCAAGTGAGCGTACATTAGTAACACAAAGTTATTAGTCACTTTACCCTACAGACTTCCAGCACAGATGTTGTTTCTTTCTCTCCAGCTGAACATTAAAAAAATTATTATAGGGTTTTTTTTCAAAAGGTAGCATTAATCGCTGTATGTTTTTTTAGTTTATCAATTTTTTTCTTATCTTTTACATAAATACGAACAGCTGAGGTTGTGGGCTAAAAATTTAGAAAAACAGGTCTAACCCTTTTTCATTTGACGACAAATAAATTTAGGAAAACGATTTGGTCATTATATGCACTTGAATCTAGCTATATCTTTGATACGTGATTAATACTTCAGCCATATTCTCTTCGCATCGACAATAAGCCAATCAAAGCAGAGTTTTTTTTACAAGTTCACTGACGCCACAATCTTCTATTTGAACTTTACAACTAATCACAGGACAACGCTTCCATGGCTAAATGCTGGATCTACTTTCACATACTATGAGAAAAACATAGCTGTGTATGAAGTACAGTCTGAACATCCTACGTGTCGGTTAAATTACCTACCTTTTTAGTAAAATACCATCCACGTGCAACGCTGAAGGAAGTTAATCCCAGCTTTTGATGCTTCACGAATGAAAACGGTTTTTTTTCTAGCGCTATCTACTGAGCTTGTTTATATTCCAATGCAGCTCTGTTCAGATCAACTGCGACACGACTGTTTTCAAATACTGATAGTTGTGTCTAGAGTAGCTAAACACTTGGTCCTCCTTTTTATTAGCGTGTGCGCTTTTCTAGACTCGGCAGCTACTTTCGCCAAAGGGCCGTTCCGACCAGTTGGATGATTCTCCTCGAACCGTTTCATCAATCCTGCAAAAACCCCAACAGTTAGCTTGAGGTGCCCAAAATGAGGCAGCTACCCTCGCATTACAGATGCCCGCCTCAAACTACCGAGGTGGCGGAGCGACGGCTCTCAACAGTATCCGAACACACCAAAAAGCGCCGACAATAACCTGAAATCTGCGCTCATCAATCAAATAAAGAGGTCTTAATTTTTCCAAAGAATAATAAATAATATATAAATAATAAAGAGGTAATATATACAATTCAAGCCTTTGCCATCAGATATATGGCGTGAAACAAGTTCAGATCAAGACCGCCTCAAACAATTCTTTATATAACACTAATCGGGGTTTCACTATTCTTAATTCGTTGTCGAATAACTCATATTTACCTCAACGAATCGTGAAGCTTCATCTCTCCAGCGGGCCCACCTTTGCCGGCTAATGGACTGTTGGCAAGCGAGTCTTTGGGCCGAAATCTGTCTCGTAAAGAAGTGCACAAGCTTACCCATAGTGCTATCACAGCTTCGTTGATTTGTTATGTAGTGAAAAACAAATATAAACTTCAGTCTAATATTTAGCCAGAACACCCTACTCATATTCCTGTTTGACTATCGAACACTTCAGTTGTTTCCTTAAAAATTCAATGATTGCTAAGAGTCAAGCTTATATAATCAGTACGTAATTGCTCATCTACTAACAATGGATCCGCCGCCTATGTCAACCCTCTTCGTTCTAGAATATATAAAAATGAACAAGCACCAGTGTTTGTCAACCATTTTAATATAGTGGATTTAACTTTTTTTTGCATATTCTTCAAGTCAATGCAGCGCCCTGATTCTAATTTACTTTTGACGATTATTAGTAAATAAGCAGATTGAAAATATCATATTTTTTGCATACAGCATATGACATCAATTTGAGTATTATCATTTTTGTGAAATACATATGTGGCTTTGTTAGATCGAAGCTATACGATATGGCATTAACAACCTGGTTTTTATTCATAACAATGCACCTCATCTTGTATGTCTATTTCATGATATACTTTCAGAGTACGATCGACGTAATACTGTTTGCTAAGTACGCTTTCTCAAATTCGTCGTGGACTGCAATCAGCCATCGGCTCGATCGATACTCGATCACACGCAAAACCCACTATATAGACATATCGTCGCCGACAAACGCTCGTTCCTCCGAGTTCGAAGAGTATGCAGAAGTCTCAAAATGACAAGTCAAATGACTTGTTACTTACTGTGACCTTGTGTTAAGGGTCCGCGTCACCAGCGTTGCAAAGAAAGGGGCGAGATCGCTCTTCTGGCATAGCCATTATTATATAAATAATCATATGCTTTTTGGCTTATAAAATCGAGTGATTAATATCGAATATTACTATATTTGCTTTCGCTGGTATTAAACTTAGAAAGTTGAAATATTTTCAAGTTCTATATGTCACTGAAAATTTTTTTGCACATTTTTGCTGGAACGCATTGAACTGGCTGTAATAGGAAGGCTGCTAGTGCGTCTCAGTTGATTTTTCTATTCACCTCTTTACACTTTGTGCACAAATCTAATCGCCTTGTGACTTACGATGATATTAAAATCAACAAAAAGTGCGCTTTTCAGTCAGCAGTGGAAGAAGTCGAGCTACGCGAGAAGGCGATAATTTCACCGATAAAATATATTTCTTTACGGCATGGATGTCTCGATATAACGACGATATTTCCTTTATGACACCGTTTTTCCATCACGTGTTTGCTGGAAAGCCTTGGAAAGACACGGATCTTCAGTTCCTCGCACATATCGCAAACCTCTGGGAAGGACAACCTTATCGGAATCGCGTAAGCATTTTAACGTAATTTAACTCAAAATATGATGATGGGAATTATGATGTTGACATCTAACATTGAAAAACGTCGATTAGGTGAGATCTCTGTCCGTTTCAGACAGTGTATGTAAATCATAACAAAAATGAATCAAACCAAACAAACGAATCGAACCCCACTATGCAATTTTATAACAACATGTACGTGTATTCGTGTAACTAATGTGCATACCTTCATTCTGCATCCATTAGGCTTTTAAGTTCAACATTCGCAAGAGGAACTACAAGCTACTATCGTTCGTAATGCTCGAGAGAATATTTAATGAGCATGGCTAATCTATCGGTAACGATAATTTTGCATAAACAACGATTTCCTTGAGTCGCTTTGTTACGATCGCATGCATTCGAAAGCTATTTCGTCCATTAATTTTATTCAACATGCTTAACATGTAATATACAACGTAACCTATACACGGTATGTCTGTGCAGATCTCATACAGTCAGCCTGTTTAGTTTAACTTACCCTTCCTTAGCTTCCTTCTAATTTTAGTTACTGTGCACTACAGCAAATGCTTAAAAGTTTGTTGTTTGATAAAGAAGTTCTACGGTTCTACACTACAGTAGCGTTGGCGCATGTAACAAACTATTACTACCAGTAGTAATATTTTGATCGATTATTTCACTTGTTTTTATGTGGCAGGCATGGTCTACAGCCGCATTGTGAATCTGAATTCTCTTTGTACAGATTAGATCACGCTAAGACGGACGCGAGTTTACCTCGTAAGCAGGGTTTTAATACTGGCATCATGCTCATGGATTTCGACAGAATAAGTAATCCCAAAGCATATAATGATCTTCTAACTAAAACAAAGCTGCGTCAGTTAACGGAAAAATAACTATTTTTAGGCATCCTCGGCCGCCAAGACTTCTTTACACTCCTTAGTAAGCTATTTGCGAGGTCACCTACATCACAGATTTGCTAAATATAAAGAAATCAGCTCTTAACAATAGCGCTCGCTGCTCTCGTCACTTTCACCAGCTTAGCTGCAGGTGATATAGAAAACATACTGAGGCTTTTGTTTTCAACATGTTTAAAACAGGCAATTTTATTGTAGTATTTTGTAGAAAATAAACATTAATAGAAAACAATCTTGAGAAAACTTAACGAGCATGTCATTTGCCTTCAACAAACTGGATTTTCGATGAATTGCTTACGTCCTTATTATAGTCCAGTCGTCAATTACTTCATAAGTACCTCAAGCTTTAGATACTCCAAGCTGGAAATTGATACGGTAAATATGTTTTTCTCATTTTACGCGAGCGTTTTTTTGAAAGTAGAATACCCTGAAATGTTTTACCTTCTTGACTGCTTTTGGAATTATTAATTGGACACAGGTTACAATCCTATGTTTAAAAAAGGGTGTTTGCGGCGTACCACAAATGCACGAGTCCAGTCAGGGTATTATACCATGACAGCGGAGGTCATATCGTCCCACCTGAGCCCACAACTGCATCAGGATTGTCCAATGAAGTATAGAAATTATCCCATGGTTTACAATATGTTGAATAAAGAACACCCGTACATTATGCTAACTGCTGAATTCAACGAACTCCAAAAGAACTCGGTCATATTAAACGATGCTTGACCTCCAAGGACGATGTCAAGCTAATCAAAGTTTGTTACGTGCTATTCAACCGGATACAATGCACTGCAACTCATAATGGGATATTGCGTATGGAATACCACTCAAATGCAGCCTTCATCTTCTGCTGTTCAAAACCTGTCGGCAAGCCGAATACATAAATATAATGAGAGCTGTAAGTAGCATAAACATGCATATTTCATGATAAGCGTGTGTCTGTCTATTACCCCTTTCTGATTAATTTTATTAAACAAGGACCGGAAACCTTCTTGGGTGAGGCCATTTGGTCCTCAACATACGTGTATCCTAATCCTGTCTATGCCTGCTGATTATAATAGTTGACAGTTTGCGCCCACCGTGAACCTACAGTACATATATTCTTAGACTTTGTTTAGAACAGAAATAGAATGTTGTTTTGACTTAGAATAGAAAATACCTAAGATAACCAGTTGTTGATATCTGGTCATCGTCTCATTTCATTGAGAACATTATCTCGACTGCGCCAGGCAAAAATTTATCTTCTCCTCATTTCTGTCTTCAGAAAAAATAATATAACTTAAGTTTCATTCTAGGAAAACAGTATGCGACCAAACACTGCTCCGATCGTCACCACTGACAAATTATATTTCTTTAAACACTTTAAAGAGGTTACCAGGCTTTATGTATCTCAAACCTTAATCGTATAGGTCCTGGATCTCCAAGGATGACTGTATTGCTCATTTTTGTCGAAAGTCAATTTCACGAGCTACATATCTGACTGTTTAAATAACCATAATTTAATTTTGGAATCGTTCGTAATGATTAACTTGAGCAAGCAGCTGTTTCTTACATCTGACTGACCGTATTTTACAAAGACAACGGTAATAAGGTTATACACTGTCTGCATATTACAATCGTTGTGTACAGCTTCATATAGAAAATCTGCGATCGACATAAGCAGAAAAATGCAGATCCCGGCCAATTTATATGGCGGACACTTAAAATATGTTTGCACACATTAACTTTTAAGTACCATATGTTAGATATTTTTCAATTCCTCATGTTCGTAATATTCCTAAAATGTACAAAGCAATTTCATGTAATGTTTCGATTTGATTGCAAGCTGGCTATGTGTCAGTCTAAAAGGTTTTACAACCTATAATAATGCCACAGTCTCCTGTGAAGGGCGTGACTAAATATTGCGCTCATTTCATAGGAAACAAAGTCGATCTTACTGATTAAATTACATTCCTTTTTGTGCGGTAAATTAATTTGCTGTTTCAATCCATCCACCTTTTCTTTCCACATAAGGACGTACATAATATTATGGTTTATAGATTACCACTGTATTTTTTTTTGAGCCGACTGTCCCATATTACTTTTTGGATAATTTTCCTCCAGTTTTTTAGGGCTCTTTTACGGATTCGTTCGCGACGTTTCCGTCTGTCCTCGGTTTGTCTTTCGTACCACGCGGCTTCTAAAATCTCCTGATGCTCCACGCAAACAACGAACCTGAAAGAAGATGATGCCAGCTTAAAAGAACGCCAAGTTCTACTTCTTAAATATATGTATATAAAGCTAAGAAAACTCAAGCAGCTACAGGCATGTTCCAGGATGTGACCAAAGCCGAAGGGGTGAGAGAGAAAAAGAGATACAGTTTTTAACCGAAATTATTTAACGACTGTTTAATATACATTTGTAAAGGCTCATTGGCTGAACGTAGGATCCGTATAATTATATCTAATAACAACTTATTAAGCCAATGTAGCAACTAAGGTAAAAGAAAATTTTATTATATTATTAACTCTGCATGCATTTTCACTAATCTACATTTACATTTTAGCCTTTTGATCTAATTGGTCATACTATATACCGCTTCGAGTACAAATAGTAGTTAGATTAAGGCACACTCACCCTTCAATAACAGGATGGCAGCCACGGGCTACGCCTTCAAAGCCAACAACTGCTGGCACGCAGTCGATACCGAGTTCGTCAGCGATTCTATTTAAGCCAGGTAGCTTCAAGTGTACAGTACCCACAGGCAACATGTCATCATGGAATAACTCTACGTTACCAAACGCATTACGTGGTACCTTGCCATCTTTAGCGACCGGGGGCGTGTACGGTTCCGTTTGCCATTCACCGAATACCTCGAGTGGCAAATCTTTAATCATAACTTCGTTTCGTCGATCCCATTTGGGCCGAGCTTTTACCACGTTATAGGCTATTTCTCCTTCTTTTACTTGTCGCCCATGGCGATGCCACGTATCCTTTGACCGAAGCAGTTTAACACACTCGCGACGGTAGACAGGTTCCTTATTTACATAGCCAAGTATTTCAGCGTCACGCGGATATATGGCTTCAAATTTGAGTAGATGCCTTGCAAGAACGTATTTAGGATGGTTTTTGTACTCGGAAATAAATTTGGGTAGACCCCGCTTTTCTTGAAGGTTCGCGACCTCTTTTTGCTCCTCGATGTGATCTTCTGTATCATCTGCAGGTGCGTAATATGCCAGCGTCTTCTCCAAAAAGGCACTTTTAGGCCGCAATTTAGCTCCTTTACTTAGCCAGTTGTTGTGGTATTTAGGTGTTAGGTCCATCATGGCATTTTTGGCGTCGATACTAACAACATAGAGTACAGGCTGATCTAAATGAGCTCCCATTTCTTGAGGATCCTCTATGATCCGGTGCTCCTCAGTATCCATCGGTCTCCAACATCGTCGGTCACCAACGTACACCTCTGCAAAATAATCCAGTACACCTAAGGGTTCTCCGAGTAAATCCGTCTTTGATGTAAATTCAGCCTAAATTAGAAAGCAGTTTCAAATAACAGATGAAGATATTATGTACACATTACTATGAGCCCATGCATAAAGGAACCTCAAATATTAATTGCCAATTGTACAATGTAAGAATCATCTGAAATATATGCTCCTATGTGCCACGTTCTTTAATTCCAGTATCCAGATAGGATCAATGCATGATACATTGAAAATATTTACTAATCTATTCGATCGTAGACGTAGTAAAAATAGCTTCAAAAACGATAGGAACTAAACCTGTAGAACAGTTGGGCTTGTAGTAACTATTTCAATGAAATTATATATTCATTGCACTTCATGTACGTACTATTTCTCCATTCTTTCTCCTGAGGAGTGCAGGCTTATGTGTCATGGGCCGGTGCGAAAAACACAAACGTGTAGGGACGCCCATGGATCGCATTATCAAGACAATTCCAAGAAGATACACGACATTGCAGCTAGTCATTCGGTTCATGATTAAGACACGCAATTTTTCCTTAAGCGATTTGATCGAGAACGATTCTCCATCACCGGTAGGTTCTGTTAGCTCAAATGCTCTGCTACAGAATAGCAAGAGACTCTTCACAAAGTGGCTGTCAGCTCCACTAGCTGGTAGAGGTGATTGCAGAACAAGGTCTGCTGGCATACGGGATAGAGCCAAGGCTCTCAATGTATCATCTTGAATAATGGAATTGATATACCTCTGATATGCTAATAAGCAAAGCAAGTGAGTGTTGTGACCAAGATTTTGAACCACTTTGCGTCGGCGGTTAATAAGCCGCATCATTCTTTGTTCCATGTCAAGCCGCTTGGCATCTGGAATGAAATCATCGTTTTTTAGGATAACTGTCACGTTGTCTGGACGTTGGTAGTTTGGATCTCGAGCAGAGGCATTGTCTACAACTTCCCAATCGCCTTCATCTTCCTCATCGCACGATGAAGACTCATGACCATTTGCTTGAGTCCTTGGCTGTTGTTTTTTCTTTTTTGTCGCGGACTTTTTGTCAGGCGGTTTCCTGTGCTTAAGCTTACCGCTTGGCTCACTGCCCAACCCATTCTTCTCTTTAGAGTTTCCCGCAACCGAAGATAATAATTTTGCCTTGTCGCTTTTAGAAAACACTTTGTTCAGCTTTACCCCAGCGTTGGTATGTTCATCGTCGTCATCACTAGTATCGCTCATTTCAGCAACTTCTTCATGTTCCTTAAGCATTCTCATAATAAGAGCACGGTGAGCTTCCTCGCTTTTCGTGTCTTCGGTACATATCTTAGATGGGTCCGACATTTGTGGGATCTTCTGACCATGAGCGGATTCATACAGATCATCTTCACTTCCATCCATTTGGCGAGCGAGATGCAGAAGACGTTGTTCGTGCTCCAGTGAGGCTACTCCAAATGGGCCAGGCGATGCGTTTTTTGTAACATTACTGACAAGCGCAATCTCTTTATATTGATTTGGCCTTCGAGGCTTCGTAAAAACCTTTTTGAGCTGGGAAGATTTTTTAGACTGTTTAGATCCTTGCTTTTTTTTTATTTTCGGGTCTGCTTCGGCACTAGAACCAGACGCCTCTGACTTCAATCTGCCAAGCTCTTTCTCGTGAGAGTGTTTTAGTCGTTTCTTTTCACGGAAAGCATAGTCTTCGTCGAAGTCGTCAGGTAGGCTGCCATCTGAAGTGTACTCCTGTGACTCCTTACGTTGACGTAGCTGTCGCTTTTTTGATGTAGTAGGGAGTTCAGAAGGAACGTACAATGCGGCCGTGTTCTTTTTTTTGGTCGTTTTCGACTTGTCTGCACTACCGGGCTTGCCGGGTTCTTCTTGCGATAACTTTTTGTTTGCATTCTTATTTCGAATGGGGAGCTCGCCTTCAGTTGTATCCCGAGTTCGGGGTACCCGATTTGTGGGTTTTTCGCCTGATTGCACTGACTTCTCTTCTTTTTCTGGGGCAACCCATTTTGATTGATGACGAGCTTTTTTTGGTGGACTTTCTGTCTTTGGAGGGCCTTCACGTCTCTTTGCATTTCGCCCATTTATTTCCGGAGTGATCACGACTTCGCCGTCGCTTTTCACTTCATTCCTTTTCTTACCGCGACCCCCTAAAAGGAGTAAGAAATTTATTTTAATTTAGGTTATCATTTTCATGATACTTTCCTGCTGTATCCTTAGGGTAAACTGGAAATAAGCGAAATTATTATGTTGAAACTAATTATTAACGAAAACAGTATCGCAGCCAAATGTTTCACAGTGTGAATCCAGCTTTGTGTTTAGCATAACTGTCTGTTTACGTGAAAACATTGTTCGCGTATTACTTTTAGAAAAGGACTAATAATATTAACTAAACCTGTTTTAAATGTTAGTCTATGTGTATGATATATAATACGGTCAAAGCACACTTTGTTTTGAGCATTCTGTCCAGATTTTTTGCCTCATGATTTCAGTGCACCGATTGAAGCTATAGATACAGATAATTTTCCCCCATATACACGCAGCATAAAAACGTACAAACTAATTCAAGAAAATTATTTTGTACGTCTTTTCATAGAAAGGTAAGGAACGCTGTAAAGATGAACTAACATCAGCATAGATGTTTGATAACAAAGATAATTTTTCACTTATAATTTTAACTTTGTTAGATAAAAACCGATGGCATGGTTTACATAGATCGATGTTCAATATGAAATGGTAGGCTGTAAACATTGCAGAGTTTTATCGTTTGTATTGAACGTACTTTATTATTATTTATATTATTCTTCCCGAAATCTAAATAGAACTTTATTAAGCGAACAAAAACTATTGCTGTGTAATTGACTCTGCCCATTTTACGCATCTTTCTTGCAGTCACAATTAGTGGTTACACTCACGTCGCATCACGTATTAGAATTCATCACAGGATAATTGGAATTTTTCACTGGAGTTCAGCCGAGTTTTTTCAGACCAGCGCTAGGCTGGGCAACGTGACAATAATGAATTGGATATTTAAATTTGAGCATGACTATGCCCCGCGGAAGATACCATGGTAAAGCAGTTAGAAACGCAAAGTATACGTTCGCACACCCTAAAGACCTATTTAAAAGCGCTATTCACACCGCAAAATTTCTATATATAAGAATTTTGTCAATATCGGATAAACAATATCGGATCAACTCAGCGAGTCACAGATATTTATATCTGTACATGCCATAAGTCTACGCCCAAAAGATCTTACCTATTTTAGCTGCTGTTGCTCGAGGTTTACTCGTTCGAGACGAGGCCAGCAACGAGTTTTCGCCTTTTTTAGGACCTGCTGTAGTTGCAGCCATGAGATTTCTGCAGCAAACTGCTTTTGGCTCACAGGTTCTTTGTTTTCTTCCACAAGTATTCCTTAAGGTCGGCTATTTTTTGTAAAGTTGTTGATCTTTTCAGCTTGTACATGATGATGACAGGATCGATTCTCGAACCTACGCAGAAGCATAATAATGAAGCGGCCTTTATTTTGAGGGAACACTCAGTGTCAGTGGTCAAGCTCTCTACAGTGCACACTATCTCACTTGGCGACACCTCGAAGATTATGAACGCTAGCAAGTGAAGCCGGGAGCAGAAAGCATAGCCAGCGGGCACGCGGCTGTACCTGCTCGACTAAAATGAGCGAATGTCCAATGTTTATATTAACCGTATGGCGGGAAAATTAAAGAAAGAACAGCTGTTGTAGTCGATAGAGAATCGCCGATAGTGAGTTTAAGCCTATATATTGCTACGTTCATTCATAATGATTCGGGGCCATTTACTTTTAAATTATTAATTGTTTTTATAAAAAAAGATATTGTTCGGTGTCAAGAATAGGTAGTCGTCTTTGTGCTCGTTCATTAAACAATATCTTTCTAAGACACAAACGTTAAGCTATACTTGACATCAGTAGGTATGAAACTAACAACGACGTTAACTGCCACCAATCAATTACAATATTATTATCATTCTCACAATATAAGTGTTTATACATTATCCACACAAAGCCTGCATATGAAACAAAAGAGGTAAACAATACAGTTCTTTCCACCTACTACTAAATGTTCAATTAAGGAGTACAACTACTAAATAATTACTCAGTCGAGCGGAATTTATACGCCTTGATCGCATTACCAGATAAGAAAAATGCAATGACCATTGACAAATTTGATCCTTTAAGATATGCCAATGTTCACAAAAGGTACTTTATCACAGAGCATAGCAGTTTATGGCAACTCTGGCGTAATAAAAATAAATAGTAATTCTTTAAAAAAATACAATATAATCCACCATAGTTTAATCTATTTCTTGATTCAATAGATCATCGCTGCTTGATTTCCGTACAGGAATAGAGTTACGTATTGCAGCAATCTTCTGTTCACATCTGGATTGGGTTCTAAAAATACACATATTTAGAAATTACGAACCTCGTTCTCGAAAGCCAACCTGTCTATCCTAAAGTTTGTCTGATTACTGAGTTTAAAATTCTACTATAAATAATTATCCACGGCTAATAGTAATGGTGATACGGAGCGTAATACATTTGTCGGCTGTGTTGTTTAGTTAACTGAACTGCCTAGATGCGCTACGGATGCACAGACGGAACAGTTTTTTTTAGAAACAACCCTAGATGTGTGACCTACAAACACGACAGTACAATGCCTTAGTTCAGATGACATGTAGACACAACTATATATCCTTACTAGGTTCAGTTACGTTTACACACCAGCTAATATTTTTATATTCCGAATTAGCCATATTTGTCACTCTTTTTTATATATGACGAAAATACAGAAACTCATATAGTAGTACTCCATGTAGTCCTTAGGGTGCTCATGTTATACAGCTTAATGTAATAAGTTTTAAAAATGGCTTTTGCTTTCAATTGTCCCTAGAAAACGTAGCTCTGTGGCAGGTAAAGCAGAAGTAGGAAACTAACGTTGTGATTTAGGTTCGAACCCGCACAAAGACAGACAGACAGACAAACGGGACTTCGTTTCGTGCTGGCAGGAGCCAGCTGTCTCTCTGTCTGATGGAGCTATGCCTAACGACGATACCGGACGTAAAACTCGAAACATAGAGGCGACGACCTAATTAGTTTATTTCCTTCCAATTCGATAGTTGTCCAAATAGAAATATTTAGACGATCTGAGTGGCCTCTTCTCTTAAAATCCAGTCAGAAAAAATCTAGCAAGCCGAATCGCGTCGAATTTCTTAGATACATGCGTGTCTAAAACAATGGAATTTTAAAAGTGCTCATTTGTGCAACTATCACTCCTGTATTCAAGAAAAAAATGAAAAGAATCTTTAGTCTAGTGTGAAATATCTCTGATAAATATAAACGTTTAATACCAATCTGTTTGAAGTAGGTTTTTAGTTGACATTCTTAAAACCATCTTTTAAGTAAAACTACAAGTGATGACTTGAGTGCTTTCAAATTTCCGTATAATCGATTAATTGTTAGCCCCGTAGACATTTTACGAATTTCTACTAGCTTAGTAAGTATCGCTAGCGATTTGAGTATATTATACAATGCCTGTTTTATGTACAAAACACCTTCTCTATCAAAAGTGTTCTGCTCGCAATAAGAAGTGTACTATGCAACGAATCTGATTTACAATAAAAAGGGCTAATAAATTTTATTTAGCTACCAGTTTCCTGAATAGACTATTCGCTACAGCTTCGTAGCTCAATATTCAGCGGCTCATCGCATCTGTTAAGATGTTCTGCAATTAGTTACTTCCGGAGATTGCCACTACTCGTCTATTCCTAATAATTTTGAATAAAAAATATTCCTAATAATTTTGAATCAATCACCACCAGGGTTTATGCAACCTATGGGACTAAGTTAGTTACTTCAATGTTCTCACTTTGGAAATGGCTTTTGGCTGTGCTCTAAACATCCTAGTTAGTACAACACTTGATATTTCGTTGCCTCTTAATCGATACTTGAGCAGTTGCAACGTGAACCACATCCGTGTGGGTTATTTATTGTCATTCTCAATGAAGCTCGCAATTAGTGGCTTCATCGTCGAAATTTAGCCATGTTAGGGTGATTTCCTGAACCGGTCTCTATCCACTAAGGATGAAGGTTACAGTATTCTTATTGGACAGCTCGTCTGGTAGTAGCTCATTAGAGACTTACTGATTCAAAGATGTTTTTTTTTACTTATCGCAGTTGATTGACACAGCCCAATTATGAAGACCCGTTTCGCGTTGCCCAGAGGAGACTATATAATTTGGGTGCATTTCGTTTATTGTCGTTAACGACAATGGTATTCTTTAAAAACTTTCACAACCAAAAACCTGTGAAAAAAAATGTCAAAAAGCTGTGATGCTCTGCACACTTATGTATGTGAACATATTTCTTGCATTTATTTCAAGTTTGTTTGTCTAACAAAATGGCCTGATTGTCGATACCCTAGGCCTGACGCGATATACTATTTCAATTTTATATAATTTGCTGTTATGCCAACTTTGCTTGTCGGATATTTCATTTATTTATATATACCTTACACTATAATAAACTCACAGCCGTTTTCCTGCCTTCAGTCAACTAAACTAACCTAAAATTATTTTAAATAAGTGACATAATGTTTAGTACTTGAGTTTGATATGCTTTGCTGACATGATTTTTGGCATAGCCTTAAGTAGCAACGTACGCCTGAATGAAATCTACTGAAGTGATACAATCTACAATGACTAATATATACACCTTGTAGTTACGCAAAATTTCCTTTATTATATTATAATGATCATGTACAGCTAGTAATAAAAAAAACACTATATTGATACAACGGATTTTTTACTTCATCGAAAAATAGTAACGTTTGAACGAATCCTGTCAGTCCTTGTTATTCACTATTTTGCTAGCATTTCGCCTATTACATTAGTAACTCTATCGTTGTGATAAATTAACCAACGGATGGCAATATTTAAAAAACAGCCGCACAAGACTCCTTAAGCAGATGGAACCGGGTTAGTAAAATAGCAAATCCGTGCTTCAAGAACACTTCAGTAGGTACTACCGCCTATAGCGACCTTTCTGTGCAATCAGGACCACAGCTACCTATAATTACGAACGAACTTCTAGGCGATAATGATGATAACGAAAATATAAAACTTCAAGTGATTTATCTCGCTGGCCAAACGACGGGCCGAGGCAGTTGGTCTTAATATTGTTGCCTAAACTGCCCAATGATTATCCCCCGAAAGTAGCCGTGTCGCCTTTACTTGCCTGGTCTTTCCCAATTAAAAATGATCTCCTAATTGAAAATGGGACCCAATATAAATACAGTAAGTATGTATATTATGTTTTTGGATGTGTAATGGGTGTGTATGTATATTGGTGTTACTTTGGACGCATCATTCCATTCAAATGGCTATTACGACAGCTATGATTCAGCCACTGCGACATAGGGGAATCTGATTTTTGGCCATGCCCCTTGCCATTTTCGCCTTCTCTTTAATCTTTTCCGTAGCTTGATGCATCGCTTGTTGACTGGCTGTCATTGTTCCCAGGGGGCCCAAGGGAGCACTGTGGTTTTGACCCGCCAAGCGCAACTGCTCCAATACGTGAATGAGTCCTTTTGTAGCTCGCTGCGTGCTCTTCTTAAACCTGCTTAAGCCGAATTCCGTTACAATTTTTGAAACTCTTGAGAGGCCGGACGAAACCCATGCTTGGCGCTCGCAGATGGTTCGCATATACGGACTTACTGGATCCGGCCGATAGACACATTTCTCTTCTATTTGCATGATATGAGTAAGGCCAATATTTCGCGTGTACGTCGTAATTGTCTGCAAAAGTATTGATATAAATTACATTAAGGAGATTAGAGCATTACAATTCGAGGCAGAACTAAGTAACAAAATCGACCTTACGATTCATCGCAGGCTTTCTGACAGAACAATTTTGTATAAATACACGTCTAATAGGTAAGTTTCGAAAAGCTTTTCATCTTCTGTTACAGTTTTTCGCTTAATTCCGTTTCAGGAGTTTTAGCTTTATTGTTACGAAGTAGCCGTTCTGATTACATTAATAAAGCTTACTATTGTATTATGCGTGTATATGATATCTAGTAGGGTAGATATCAGAATCACTGTTTATTCACTATGCAATAGTTTAGACTAAAAATGGACAAACATAATGTCATAGTGATTGACTAGCACAGTATAAAATATTGATTACAACGGAACGAATCATTAACGATCCGTCTCCAAAACTCACTCTCGAAATTGGATCAATAATACTTTCTTCCACAATGTTGGTCCTGGATGCTACTTCACCCACAATCATCTTTGCATAACTTGGTAACGTACCCTTCTTGACCAAAAGACGTTTCGTCACTAGCGAACCTGGAAACATTGTAAATAGATTGTAGCGGTCATCCTTTAAATATCTTCAGCAACAGGCAGGCGATATCGTTCTGAGTAAAGGAAGACTTCATACGAACCTTCCCGTGTGATATATCTCGAAATAGTATCCTCGGACAGCACGTGTTTTGCATTTGGGTTCGGGTAACGCTTCCAGAAGCCTCGACTGACGTCCTCCCAACTAAAGTTGAAAGAATCGCGAGTAGACATGAACTTGGTCATCCTCCTTCAATGAAACTGGAAGTACTTCTGGGATCACGGAGTCCGACTACGTAAAAGTAGAAAGCCAGTGACGAATGTACTCCAGGGTTCGCTTGGTCGGCGGTCTCAATCGTTAGGACGAGGGGTCGCCAGCTGAAAAATAAAAATAGACGAAATCTACTGAGTACAATATAATCTATCCATTCACTAAAATCACCTTGCTACAAACTGAGGGAGCTGGCCGAATTATTTATATTATCTGCAATTTGTTTAATTACTGTTTTATTAATGTATGTCGTATTTAGATAGACTTAGTCTGCGTATAGTACACATAAGCAGGTTTTTCTTACGAAAACAATCACTTCTTTTATAAAGAAAAACCGTCTAAATCTAACTCTAGAAATATCTTTAAAAAAGTATGTCCTAAGCATTTAACTCATATAAACGCGTCAAGCAACTCTGATTCTTTACCGCTCAGTTCTTTTTTACGTACGTAATTAGTAGAACACTGTTCTCATTGTGTTCCTATAAAAGACTTACGGGACCCTGCGCACATGCACTCTAATATTCGTGTTGATTTCATCGCGCCGCGTAAATTTTGGAAAAAAAGAAAGGCTAATTTATTCTTCTTTCTAAGCAAAACAACAACAATAACGAATCGCGCCTACGTTAGCGTCAGGTCACCGTTATTAAAACAAACAACGATACGCAGATAAGCGGACGCGTTAAATGCTGCCTACAACACCGGCCTAATACTAGCCAGCCGCGATAAAATAGAAACAGTCTGTCGCGTATATAGGATTTTTTTTTAATATTAGTTACGTTATGGATAACGACAAAGTGACAAAGGATAGTAGGAGACGAAAACGTTGTGGTAATGTTATTTTACTATCGATACTAATCGCAGCCCTGCTGTAAATATTTGTCTCCATGAAACCTGACCTTGTGTTACTCACGAATCTAATCTTCACAAACAGTTAATGTTTACGGTGAACACCTCCACGATGAGGAAAAGTAAAGATGACTGAAACCTGTGATTTTTTTTAGTTCTATACGATGGCGATGTATGGCAACACTTATGCTAAGGTATACCGGTGACTTTCTTTCGAAATGATACGCAAATCCTTGACAGAACGATATGAAATTGTTGTCACTTGAGACCTCAAGGCTAAAGCTAACATACAAGAAGTGATGAGCGGTTTTCGAAATAGGTTTCTTCGTTTATAATTAAAAATTGTATATGAAAGAAGTACTATTTTATTGTGTCGTATCAAACATGAATTTCCCATGAATTCGTGTTGGAGATAAACAACAAATAAAATATATGCACATTACTGTCACATTGTTTGGTTGTCCATCCTGAAACAAACCCGGCTTGCAAAATTGAATGAGTATTTTTATCGAGCCTGAAATACGGCTTTATCGACCACATCTTGTGTATATGATCGAATAATCAAATTTTATATTTACGAAAGCTAAAATATTAGGTTGCTAATAAGCAGTGATTAGTGAAATATCTTCAACAAAAGACAGATCACTAATGATAAAACTAGCCGGCGGAAAGCAGTATTTTCTGGTAGTCTAAGGGTGTTATTGTTGCACTCTAACTAGATGCAATGAAAAAGAGCTTGCACTGCATTGCAATAACGGTGAGTAATATGCAAAAATACTTATATACTGCAAAGGTCATACTACCATTTATTGTCGGCAGTAATCCGTCGAACATTTCAAGCGGTCCCTAAAGTTGTGTAATGTCTATTCAGCATATTTTCTAATCAAGTAGATCACGTTTGCTCATCAAGACAAGATAGCAACTGTGTAGGGTTGCTATATACTCGATAGCGTTTACATCATTGTACCATAAGTGAACAAGGCTAGGTTAGACTACCTTATAGGGGTTTAAAATTCTGTTCGGATCTAAGGTTTTCTTAATGCTTTTCATGAAGTTTAACCAATTAGCGCTTTTCTGCAGTGGCAAATATTTCTTTTTCAGCACCCCGATACCATGTTCAGCGCTAATGCTTCCTCCCATCCTTACAGTTTCCTCATAAACAAACGGCTCGATTCGTTCCAACAACTGATCACTATATGCATTAGCTGTTATATTCAAATGGACATTACCGTCCCCCATGTGGCCGAACACACAGATTCTCTTAGCTAGTCCTTCTACGCGAGACTCAAGTTTTTTTCCGAGGTCGAGATAATTTCTCAGAGGCACTGACATGTCATATTTGAAAACATAGCCATCTTTTTTAATCGATTCTGAAATCCGTTCCCTCCGTTGCCAAAGTTCAGCCACACTTCGCCCGTCGCTAGCGGCAACCCCATCGGTGACAACACCTTTGTCTATAATATGTTCGATAAAGCAGTTCAAGGAATTCTCAACCATGTCGCCGTCATTTCCCTGTACTTCAATCAGCACATAAAACGGATGAGGTTTACTCAAGGGATTGGTAAGTCCACTGTTCTCTTGGACACATTGCATACAAGAGTGGTCAAACATTTCGAGTGCAGAAAGAAATTCAGCTAGCCTGCTCTTTGACATCTTGTAGACGTCAAGAACACGCTCAAAGTTGTCGCATCCTAAAATGGCAACACTGTTGAACGCCGCTTGCTGTGGTAGTAACCATGCAATCCTTGTCACTATACCGAGAATACCCTCCGACCCTATAAACAGCTGTTTCATATCGATGCCAGTGTTGTCTTTGCGCATTTTACTTAGGCCGTTCAACACTGTCCCATCAGGTAGGACAGCCTCTAGGCCAAGGACTGATCCATGCAGTGAGCCATACTTAATTAACCGCACTCCTCCGGCATTGGTCGATATGTTACCGCCAATATGGCATGAGCCTTTAGCAGCCAAATCGAGTGGAGCAATTAAACCGTATGGGGCTACCTGCTCGTTGAGTGACTCCAACACCATGCCAGCGTCCACAACCGCAACGCCTGAAATGGGCAGGCGGTGGTCAGAAAGCGATGGTTCTATGATGAACTAATGCATAAATATACCATAGGCGAATGTAACTTTACAGACAGCCAACCATTGATAACGACTGGCTAAACGAGTAAAAGATTACGCGGTTAGACTTCGAACCAACTGATAAATGACTTTGATCAAATTAGAACTTCGATCCGTAGTATACTCAGTTACAAATGTGATTTCCCCCAAAGGAAACCATCATTCTTTAGAGACCAATAACTCACCAGTCAGATCATCAACCTCATGAAAATTGTCCATTCGACGAGTGGAGAGCACAATTTCATCAAAGACCGGTACACTGCCTCCTGCTAGGCCTGTATTACCACCCTGTGGTACAACAGCGAGGTGGCGCTCGTTGCAATAGCGAAGGACCTCAGAAACTTCAGTCGCGTTTCGAGGAAATAACGCTACACGCGAGGAGCCTACAAGTAGGCGTTAACAGGAGACGTTAGCAGCTGTTTCAAAGATGGATAAACCGAGAGGAAATATGTCGAGACACCTAATTTGAAACCCACTAATTTGTAACTGGTATAACTTAAAGAAAGGTCTTTAATGTCTCCAAAAGTAAGAACTAAGAATGACGCTAAAACCTAATTTATAAAAAACTAGCTCGCTGTTATTTAAGCTCACGAGAGTAGTCGTGACATTTACGTCACCTTGGCATGTGTTGAGCCAGTCTACGTTATACGCGCGGAGATCATCAGGAGCAGTAAGCACCCCGCTAGCTCCCAAAAGTCGTTCGAACACGGCAACGTCATTCTCCTTTAATATACCAAATGAGCCCCTTGTTTCTGCCACGCGAGTTCGCCAAGTAAAGGAGGTGCTCAGGCACCTTCGACTAATTTGCCAAATTTTCGTACCCATTATAAAGGATGTCCACGCTTGACCTGCATTAGCAAAAACAAGTGCGCTAACAGCAAACATAACAAAATACCCCTAGAATCGCAAACACTGCCAAACCGCACACTTAGCCATAAACTATCATATGATTATCACTATGCATACAGAAATAGCCTTACCATGATTTTATAGTAGAGCTTAGTGAATAGGATCTGCGACAACTGCGTTTTAAATGGACATGATTTCCAAGAATAATGATCAAGATAATTACTGGAAACCAGCGTTTTTGACGTCGTACCTAAGCAAAGTTCACTTGATAAAAATATCCTTGGCCACGAGAATGACTTATGGAATAACGATTCGCTATTATGGTTTGTTACGTTGTTCAGTCGTTTATCAACAGCACGATTCAGATGTAGGCTGATGGAATTGACGGGATTAACTAAGATGATATCCTATTATTGAATGACGGCAATTGCAAAGAAATAACCACTGATTTTTCACCAAGTACAAAAAAATGTCATCGAGTTACATAAATAATTAATAATAATAATAAATAAATAATGTGAAATAATTTATTTTACATCGGATTATTCCAATCTGTAGATAAAATTATTCGGATCTTTACGTTTATATATTAATGGAGTCAAATAAGCCATATATATAAAATAATATTTCATTTACCAACGATAGAATAAATAAATCAAACGCAATATTGCTAAAAAAAACCGTTGAATTTTTAATCGACTTTGTTAAGCATCAAAATGAAACTTTTTTTTTATCCAGTATTTGGAAACTCTTCCTATACGACATTACTGCTTAACTGCGACTATTCGCTACACCTAGCTTTAGAATCTGCTATCATTTAATGATCAACGGACAGACACGTACGTTATCTTACAGAAATAAACATCAGTCAACGGATAGAAGATCACACAAAGCTTCAGATCTGAATAAATTTCATTTTAAATAATAACTGCACATTGCTTAGTGAAGTTTCTTACGAAATTTGCTCGTGACAATAAGACTTCCGTACCTTTTTCCTAGAGAAACGTCCGGTACGCGTTTCGATCCGCAGCACGCTGCTACCACACTCAATATTGCTTCACCGCTTAAAATCACGCACAGCTGAAGGGCACACGTTATATACAAAGGCTTCTATACCGTCCCTTCGGACCGTCCAACGCAGCCAGAATACTAACGAACCGCATAGAAGCTTATATCCCCAAATTATTTTTTACTATAGAATGGCGATGTGGTAGAAAATAAATGATCAAACAATGCAATGGAACAATGTTTATTCATCTATAAAGCGGATTCGGTTTATTTTAGGAAACTAAGTATGAATTTTGCATCAGAACCGCTAATGCTACGGTTATCTTTTCTGGTATTAGCATTTGCTTTTGAAAGTGAACAATACACTATGGAATTACTTCACTAATTAATTATTTTCACATTGGCTAATTAACGCGCGAATACATGCAATATGTATTAACAATGATGACTAGGTTATTGTGTGATTATTCAATATTTACCACTATATATTTACGGCAGGAAATTTTAAAGTACATTACGCAAAAGACCACAGATGTGCGACCAAAACAGAAAATCCTACCCTAAATAAATATAATATAACGCTACGACAAACTTCAGTTCAGTCGAATAACTTTGAAAACAAGTTCCCTGGCCACTCTTGAAGTGAGGAATTTCCTCTTTCGGCAAAAACATCTCGCTCAAGAACTAAAATGGACAATAGTTCATGTTGAACCATTGTCCATTTTTTCGGTAAACTCTTATGCTTAACACATCCTCATTGATGCCTGATCAAGTCGAATTAAACGCAATATATTACGACACGTTAGATCAGGATAATACAGGGACAATTGTACGTTTTTTGGTGGAATTGCTGAATCTATGTGGTGTATTTCCTTTAGAAGTTTTTCGTTTTGGCTTGTACAAAAAAGTAGGTTTGATCATAATGAGAACAATAAAATGTTACCAACTTATCTTCTTATCGAGCTGTTCTTGCCAATATAAAAAACATCAGCATATATA
>NW_019214924.1:0-40419 GCF_002532875.2 Varroa jacobsoni | reverse complement strand
CCTCCAAATGACTACTAAACCATTACTTCGATTTGCGGAAGGCGACAACAAGAGTAACAGCTCGGAGACTTCGTACTTGTGCCCCTTGCAAGCGAAGGCGAATTGCTGGCGCAGTCTCAGCGGGTTCCCCGATTTCGTTAATAGGCGAGGGGTGCAAAGGAAAGTGAAAATGAATAGAACGAAAACGTCAACAAACTCTCCGGACCGTTGTTTCTAAGCAATAGAAGCGTTACGTCGCCGTTCTCTCATGTTCCCCCCAAACTCCGGCGGCGACCGCAGTTGCGGCGCACGGTATCACCAACACTGGCGTGGCAGCATTATTGCGTATACTGTACCCCTTTGCTACTCGCTCTGCGCCGTGTATCTCTCTTGGTTTCTACCCTTCGCTCGCAGCACAACTTACTCTGCTTTCCGCTAAAGCTATTGCGCCTCTTTTACCAGCTTGACGCTGTCGCTCGCGTGCCTTTCCAAATACCTCAACTCCGACGCAACTAAACGATGCCGACGGGAACGGGCTCAAGGAGAATTCGAGTCTAGAATATAAATTACCCCACTAAGACTGTGTACGTACCTTCGGGCAGCATCATGTGAAACAGATGCACATAATTTTGGCTACCTCACTGCTGCAGCTGCAACTCTTTTTTGGTTGCGATCTCGATCAATTTATTGTTGTGATAAAGGTGCTGTCCTCCTATATACAATATGCTGGTCAGGCAAAAAGCCCGCTTTTTTTCTGTTCAGAGCGATGTCGAACACAATTTTAGGAACCCATGTCTAGTACTTTATGTCTGCCGGAGATCTACGGGCTTGATGAAATATAGCCAAGCTATATCCGAGTGACCAATTATCATTTAAGCAGTATCGCAGATTATTCAAAACGGCAAACTATTAAGCAAGATAAATGACAGTGCAAACTAGGCAACTTCCATAACACACTGTATGGCTGCATTAACAAAAAAAAATCTTAAAGCTTACGCTATGTAAATCAAGATATCTTACGTTGCATTTACAAGCTAGCTAATACAACTGCGAACTTGGACGCAGTTCGATTATAAAAGTTTTATCCTTTAAGCAATATATTGTAAGCCTTCGACCAGTGGCCTAATTCTTCAATAGATGGTGACAGCGACCAGGCCTATAAGCACAACTGAGCCACGAGACCTGGAGATCGGCCCGTCCCAAAAGACCTTAGCTACCGGTCAAACCACCGCAAGCGGCAAACCGGTTAGGGGCCAAATCGCCGCAGGGGGCAACCCTGGGAGAGCCGTTAGTGTACCGGTAGCGGCGTTTGGTCGTGTTCCACGTGGTCGTCGGCGCTGAAGAAAGAGAAGACTCGACCATGAAGGACTAATGTCGACAAAAAGAAACGTGTTCGGCGGGCCGACCAGACATGCGCCCTACAGGGAGCAAGCTGGTATGTACTGTACGGAGTTGCCAAACCCTAAAGGATCCACCAAATCGTTGAAAGACTGTGGCAGACGACACACGCAGCCATAAGGAAGCTGGTCAACCGCGAGGCATTGCAGGATGTGATACCATTGGCCATAAAAGATACGTAAATACTGTATAAATGCAGCCTCGATGATTGCAGCCATTGAGTGTTACGGTTAAGATTGCAAACAATCCAGCTGCTAGCTGGGAAACAGCTAAGGTAAGGTCTAAAAGCCTTAGCCACTGGCCGATATATCGCCAGTCTCCGACCAACAGCATGGTCCTGCACAATTCCTAAATTTTTCAGTTTTAATCTACTATTTTAACACGTCACGTAATGACGTGATGGTGACTACTTTTGTCATTATTAGTAAAACAGTAGTAGGACAGTCGACAATGTAAAACACTGAAAAGCGGATCCGTTGCCGCTGTAGTCGAAATCCAGTAGTTTCGCACCTACTTCCGTGCAACAATATGTCCATTAGTTTCTTCAATAGTCATTCAATGATCGGCAAGGCCAAATTCAACGCGGCATATTATGGATCATTATTTGCGTCTTTACCATATTTCGCTGTACGTAACGCTAGATGTTTGCATGCAGTGTGGAAACTATTTTGGGATTTTTGAACTACATAGAGTGTTTTAACTATTCCCAAAAAAAAAAAAAAAAAAAAGAAATCTCGTGAGCCGATCACAGGTTGTTCAGTGTTATTCGCCCGGGGAACGTGGTTTCCACAAAGGTAATCGTGTGTGTTGTTTCATTATAGGTGCCCCTATATCATATTCTGAAAAACCGTCGCACTTTACCGATATTACTAATGTGCACTGGACTATGTTCTAAAAAATTAGAAACATTTTTGCCCAGAACATAGCACGCCAAGCACCAGTACGCTGTCCAACGATTCTGGGGAACGTCGGGCGTTCCCCACATTACGCGCTATTGATTCGGGGTCAGCTATTTCGTTCCTTACAATCCGGAGTTACCATTTACCAATACTCCATTTCAGTGGAGAGTCACAAGTCTAAAAGTACTTATTTTTGCGTCTTTTAAGCCGATCTGATTGAAAGCCCAGGTTGGTTTGAAGCCTCGTAAGCAACTGTAGAAGTAAGATCAATGCAAGTTTCAGTACGAATAACTTTAGCCTGCCTGAGTTAATAGAATCAATATGTAAGGACATTTTATTGTGGATTTGTGCTATGGGTCCGTTACTGGTCTAAATCTCTGCTCTTCAACAGGGGATCTCTGTTTTTTAAATGCAAAAATGTCTCGACATTATATTAAATACTCAATTGAAGCAGAATTACGTTAGAGATATCTTCATTATTGAATTACGATGAGCTTCTCGTGAACGATGCAGACTCATTTGTATAACCAGATCGAGAATGTGCAATAGCTACAGGACGAAGGAATACGAAGTATAACCGGTCATCCTTCAAGATTTCATAGGAAATCAAAATAAGCTTTGCGATTTTTCGACGTGGGCTACACGCATTTGCCATATATCCAAATGCTGTACTTGTTTCGAGGATCGAACGTCAGCTTAACGTATAAAAAAATCTTAACAAATAAAAAAAGACGTCTATAAATCTGGATTTTTTGTTGCTCAAAAGGCCGTCCTGCAGGAATGAAACGATGTGTCTTTTTTGGTTCTTGGCCGAGTCTCGGCCTTGGATTCTTCCGACACTGGAGTCTCTTTAGATGCTACTGTTACGACTGTGACCAAAGCCGTAGGCCTCGCGTGCCGCTCGGCCTCGTCGCCACACGTCCTCTAAATGTGTGTCCTTCCAATATTGCTGGGGCAGTGACGATCCTAATATCGTATATCCGATACGAAACGAAAATCAAAATGATTGATCTTACCTGGACGTAAATTCCGTGGTTTTAGCTTAATCTCACTCTAAGGTGCTCGATAAATTTATTTGGGTTGCTAGAAGCGACAGATATTCACTACCAATTTTCTATGCGAATAGCTATTGAATGTGTATTAGTAGATTTTGGATTTAAGATAGCTTTGTGGCGGGTTGTACAGCATGTTTTGGACACGATAGGATTGCATGGGTTATATATATATATATATATATATATATATATATAGTTTAAGTTGAAGAACATTTACGTCAAGACCCGCCTAATCGCGTGTAGAAACAACATAAGTTTGACGCTTTACGCTATTAGCTGCGTTAACGCATCTGATTTCAATAAAAACGTTTTTTCGAACGTACGTTCAGCGTATTCTATCTGGCACATTGGTTAAGTGACCCACAATCGTTGAAATCATATTTATGATAGAAGGGTCTTTGCCGCCTAAGTGGTGGCGACAGGCTGTCTAATATCTAGTGCTGATGATGATACGTAAACGAAACGGTCGATTTGAAAGAGGAAAAGTATTTCATTCGTACCATCATACGTTTATAGCAGCACTGTATTTAATTGGCTAATGTGAATTCTGTTATGGTGCAGCATAGGACGATTGTTGATTGGGGCTATAAAACTCTTATAGCCCCAACTGAAATGTATCTTGTGTATAGTTAACTGTGAAACGTTTTTTCAAGCTATAATCCAATATATATATATATAAGATAACGGTCATACAACATAGATGGCTGACTATGCTTATAGTGACCTAATATTAAATAATAAACAAGAGTGAACTCTGAGCGTTTTCTTCACGATCAAACTGTTTTGTCTACAAGGCTGCTACATCATATAATAAAAAGAAAAAATTTTGAGTGCCCCTCGTGTTGCCTTTTGTATAGGATAATACTCAGCTAAGTGGCTAGATCAATGCATAGCGTGATGGCATTATTATTATTACTTATATAGATATATATGTACCTACTCGTATTGTCCTGAAAGCGGTCAAGTTGATCTCTCTCAGTAGGTTTCCCAGTGTTAATACTGTTCTGATCTTTATCTACTATAACACGCAGTTGCCCGATACATTGACTTTCTAGGCATCTCCATAAGTACACGATCAAAGCACGAAATAGACCGGTTAACCACATTGGAAAATACGTTCTCTGTCGTACTATTTGTTTTGACGTGGCGCTACTTAGCTCTATTTTGTATAAAAATACATGAAAAATCCAAATGGAACTAATATCGTTCATTTATTTTCGCGTACATTTCTTTATGCGGGAAGCGTTTGAAGTTGACAATTAATTGGGTAACTTGCTCTGCCAAACTTCTAGTTGAAGGAGATCAAAAGTCCTCGTCTCGCGTTGGGCCAACGATGCGGCAGCTGCAAAAAGCATGAAAACATGTCCTTAAGCGCTCGATTTTAACAATAAATATATATATATATACCATAGCGTAAGCCAAGTAAAGATGCGTTGACCCATTCGAGTACATTTCGGTGTCTACATAATGAACCAGGAGGATAAACCGTAACTTCCAAGAAGACATTATAGCTTATCGTTTCGTTTTTACGAGCATGCACTACCAACGAAATGGCCTTTTCCTTGCCAGGCTAATACTACGAATAATTTAGGACGCACCGTGTTATAATTAGCTATGTGAAACATCGACAGTTGTTCTATGTTGAGATTGCTTTTTACTTATATTTTTATGAAGTTACTAACTTGCCTATAATTTTATTAGCATTGATAAGCCTTTATTACTCAGCAATACGAGGTGCATACAGTTTGCCACTTAGTTATGGTGCTGGGTAATTGACGGAACTTTACAAAAAAAACTTTTAGACACGCCGCTCTATTCTATGCAGTGTACTGTCGGTAAAAACACAACGGATTGATAAAGTCTCGAAATTATGTCAAGCGGCCATGCCAAATTGTACCTAGTTCCGATCATACAGCCTGCTGTTCTACGGGCGTTGTACGTCCCAAGATAAAACATATTAGAATTTCCCGTAAGATTCTATTTTTCGGGTAACGTCAACAAAGTACATTTTCTAGATAAAAAATGTTATTATTCTATACCTTGCTTTTTAGTTATTTAAAAGGCATGAACTTTTCCTGTACCATTTCTAAGCCGCTTGCTGTAAAGTCATCAAGTGTCGTGGATGCACCAACCGAAAAACACAAATAAATAACCGTGAGTGATCCGCAAAAGTTTATGAGATCTTCCGGGGCCCATTAAAAATACCTACCGGTAGCTTATCTGCTATCCCACGTTTTATCTATAGGAGCAATACCAAAAACTCCATATTATTCACAGCGTCTGCACGTAATACTGTTCATTTCATTCGTTTATTGATCTCTACAAGTTAAAGATCAGACGGTACATTTAGGATAGCCAGAATCTGTTTAAATAGTAACTGGATTAATAAATCGGCTATATGGCGTATGAAGTTAAAATTCTCTAAAGTATGACCGAACCGGTTTGCAACCCACGTCTACAAGTGGTGCTCCGTCGGCAGTTCTCTACGACGACTATAAGTACAGACAGTGACAACTTACTATTCAGTGTGTGCTTGTCCATCCAGGGCCAGCCTTCACCACTGAAGTAACGACAAACGTCACTAAGAATAGACTAAATAGATTGAAGTAGTTTACATTCGCTCGTCGACTAGAACAAGATGCTAACGCCATACAGAAAATAAACAAACAGACATACAGATACAGAAATAGTTTATCTAGAAAAAAATATGATTCAGGATCAGTTACACTCTACTAACGTGTTACTTTTTCTATCGTCTTAAATTTAGTACTAAACCCAAAAGAAATTTAATGTAATATCGAGCAAGTCTAATGCGATATCACCTGAAGCACTACTTTGTCCCAGTATGTCATATTGAATAGCTATTAATTTTAAAACTATGCCGTTTTTTAGGCATAGCTTTAAAAATAGAGACGTTATCTCCGATTTTTAATTAACGACACGTGGGAAAACATTATAATTGGCTATGAGAGTGGGTGGGCACCCCTTCACGTAAGTCATATTGCTTCTATTCTCGAACTGTTTCAATAGGTGATGCGTCGTACATAGTCTAATGGGGATCGAAGTATGCAGTGAATATTTATTGCCAGATCTCACATGGAGAACTTATGTTTGTAGTACTATGGGTTACAATATTACACTCTGGATGATTCAGTTCAGAGTAACTCAAGGAGGGTTTACTTATGAAAAAGTCAAACTTCATTGAGTAGAATAAAACAGACAACATTATTGTTTTGTGTACCACTCCTCGGACAAGAATGCATTGGGGTCTTGCCAGTTGATGCAGTTACGATATATACCAAAGTGCTGCCTTGTTTTTCTATTTCTTTACCTTTGTTTGTTTGAGATCGCAATTAATATCACGCTGCAGGAAATCAAGACGGCATAAAAACAAACCAGACGGAAATTATCGGCACGAAGCGAGGCCTTGAGTTAACTAAAAATATTACGAGACGAGTACCTGCAATCCGATCTACAGTAACAGTGAGCTCGCCACCCTCTGGTTCTTGCTCACAATCTCTAGTTTTACTATATGGGAGAAAAAGCAAGTGCAGAGCATTGGCTTAGTACGGCGTCCTTATGCCCTATTTCTATGGAGAAACATTTCGGCGAGGCGGGAAGCGCGCCAGAAAAGGTGGGAGTAATCAAGTATTTTTATCGGCTCCTTCCCCCATTCTTGTCCAAAAGTCGCGGCTTGTTTATCTGGCATTGGTTGTAGCTGGGCCGCAAACCCCATCAGCAACTAAGGGCTCGTAGTAACGCAAGCTGTAGCAGTGTCACGTATGGTGTGCAGTATACGTCTGTCGGGGCGTCGGTCTGTGTGCGGCAAGCGGGTGGCAATGACGACGACACATTCCGTAAACTTCATAATAATAGGACATTGGCCGCTACTTGGCGAGGCCATTGTCAGTGCCACCAGCGGCGTCGCATCGCCGCCCAAATCCATCCAAACACCGCTATCCCTGTCTCATGTCCTATCCGGGTCCTACACTCGGTCAACACATTCGTACGTGGTATGTGCGTTCTATGAAATTGGGTCTCGTTTTGAGTGGGTAAACAAGCGAGCGAACGAGCGGGCGAATAAGAGATATAGCCGTATGCCAGTGACTATCAAGCCCTGAGCAACCTCGCTTGCTGCGCGCTCCTTTCAAACAAAGGTTCCTTCCGGCGGCCGTCTGTACAGTCTCTGTCGGCGTCGCTAGCTACCACATGCTGTGTCGTACGGCCACTGCCGCCATTCAAATCTAGTAGCTGTGCGCGCGTGGATGAGTGAACGCGTGTTGTATCGCACACACAACTGTGCCATGGCTTACTATGGCCTGTGCAAAAACAGAACCATGTATTGTCTTATAGCGAGGCTGCTCGTTGGCTCTGTGGGCTAAGTGGCGACGAATAGCAGTAACAGCGAACCATCGCAGCCGCAAAATAGGGGACGCATCAAAACCAGTAGTGGCAGCGACAGCAGCATGTATTTGGGTGGTCGGTCTCTCGTGCCCCTGATGTGTATGCCATGCGATGTGCTCTCCTACTCTGAGCTGCGCTTCTGTCACGAAGCGTAATCGACGTGCGCTGTGTCTCATGGCATCACAACCATCCGATGGGGAGACAGACACTGGGTTCGCACAGGCGCACGTATCGCTACTTGCCTTTGCCTGAGCTTGCTTCGGCTGTACTTGGTTGGAAACCTTAGTGCGCTCGTAGTTCCGGTCCTTACTCGGGCCACGGGTTAAAGAAGGGAAGTATATGCTATAAAACGACATACGGCTACACATCGAAAAAGCGCGGAGATGAGTGGTAAGGACGGTAACAGAGTAAATAGGACAGATAGAATACAGAAGGTCCGAAATGGGAAGATTCTTGAACACGAGAAGAAAAGCGGTGTCTGACTATGGCTTGTAAGGAGGGTCATCTGTTCCATTGTGAATAGATTCAATAAGCGATAAATTGGGAGTGTTAAGGAAAAACGAAGCGGGGATACGACTACACGAGGTCTTCTATCGGGTAACAGCAGCAGCAGTGGAACGAATATAAGTTGAAAAGAGTAAAAAAAAAGTGAAGGGATTCGGGATCGTTAGAAAGTCGTTGGGAGCCAAAAACTGGAACTGGCTCAGGAAGACGGCAGAATCGGTTTTCCTTGAAAGAGTAAATTCTGCCCTGTGACCACAAGCTAGACTCCAACTTACATACACATCTAGCCAATCTTTGGGCAAGTATCCATGGAAGCTAGTGCTGCTGCTGCCATGTTGCGTCGGCCCGTAAAAGGGCCACCTGGATAGCGGTTGAGAGGGAGAAGTGAAACAATAAAAATAAAATATCGCGTAAAATCACACACTACGTATTACGTACGTTCTATCTCGTTGTCGGAGTAGCGGTAAAAGGTAATGAAATGGCAAATGATTGCGCATAAGGGAAAAATCGACGACAACGATGAGTATGCGCACAACAAAGAAGCAAGCAACGGAGGGAGTGAATGACGCAATAAGTGACAAGGGAGGTAAGTCCAGACTGATCCTGGACAGAAAAAGAATAACGCAAAATATACAAAGAAAGGCAAAAATCGTGCGTTGTTGTCTTGTCTCTTGTTTCCAGCATCCCTTCTCCTGTCATACTCCCTTCCGGATATAACTCCAGTTTTCCGTTATGCATGATGCTATGACACAAAGTACTACAATTAACAGAGGATGAAGACACCAGGTCGTCTGAAGACCGGAAAGAAAGACTGAGGAATACCGGAGATTGAAAGAACCGCCGTTTGCTGCTTTATCGAGACGGGCTTATGAAAGGGGTTTCAGTTTTGTCGAGCGCATCAGTATAAGAGGTTCAGTCGGTCGTTTCCTTCCTGGGCTCTATTTTTTATTTATGAATACAGAAGACATACGATAGCGATAAGTTTATTTCGAGTTTAAAACTCGTACTTTATCGAAAACCAGGCATGACGGGGATCGTTGCGACATCTTCACAATGTCGACTCAACAAAGAGATATGAGATAATCCGTATTGTTGCATTCTGCCAGCTGACAGGTAATCGTCTTTGTTGTTGCAAAAGGTAGGTAGCGCACGTTCCGTTCATTTAAATGAATGGGCTGTCCGTCAGGTTATGTATTCTACAGAAGATTAACCGATATCTGTAATTTCTTCTTTCATGCGCGCTATTTTGTTCACTTCTAAACCAAAAATAAATAGAAACTTTACGACATTTTTAGAGTACTTCAAACCTTGGACCGACATTTTGGGTCTCCCGAGGAACTTTAATTTTTACCGTTACCGTTTAAATTACTTTACTGTTTAAAATTACCGTTTAAAAAACTTTTTCTGTTTAATCATTTGTTTATGATCGATATTACTGTCTAAATAAATATGGAAGAATTTCGCGGCACATTACCACTTAATTTCGACTAGTAGTTTATGCACTCACATAACCTTCTACAGTAAACACTGTTATTCTTAAACACGTATTAGATCATATATAACAACAAGCATTATCTTTGGTAATGCAGTTCCATAAACTTGAAGCCGATGATATTACGGGGATTTGTAATCCTCACGAACCTGGCTAGCAATAAAACCTCATAGGCAAGTAACGCGTCTTCTAAATAGGTTCAGTTAAAGATCCCGCGTGGGTTCCTCTGTACTTATTATGTAGTGTGAGTTATACATATGAGCGGTCTTATACATACTAGCGACTCGCAGATGACTTCTGCCAATCGATCGACTACATCGAGACTGTGTAAGTATGTATAGATACAAAGCAGATATATTATACTCGCTTATGCATGCGCTTATCTTAATATAATAATTGAAATCTGCTTTTCTCAAGTTGGCGTTCAGTCCGGATAAATTCAATAAGACCAAATTCTGAGATAGATTCTGCTTACAATAGATAGCCCCTTTCAATCTACCAGCATTCATTGGCCCCTCCTGATAGACCGTGCAAACGGCCGACATATTAATAGCTTCGTTTAAGCAATTCCGATTCATTAAGGGAACAGTGGGGTCTGCAGGAACAGCAGGGGCTTTGTTGGGCAAGTTTCTCCGTTTGGTTATAATGATTCCCTGGCTCACTTTCTGTTTTCTACGTTCACTGATCGACCATCTAACAAACGATCAGTGGGAGCATGTAGGTGGACGCCTTACTCCATAACCGTCGTTCCAGCCGGAAGCGTTCCCTGGCCATAGCTTCGTTTCCTAGCTTTGAAGAAACGACTCTGCGTCCCTTCCGCCCCCACGGATAATGGGAGGCGCTGTACGAGTAGAAGGGAAGTAATGAATGTGTCGTGAAGACCGCCTCCTAACTTACACCTCGGTTGGTGAAGTAGATTATTTGGTATATATGTATATATATTTTTTTGCGCTATGTGCTTAGAAGGTTTGAGAGAGCTGTGACTCTGTACATCTTATTTCCTCTGGAGTAATCGTACCTGCATATATGACTCTGGTGCTGGCAGAACTACCCTTTGTAAAACTGTCAGTACCTGGGACTACTAATTAGAATTAAACAACAGAAGAAATACCTACCTTGAGTGCGAGCTTATAAATTCATATTCTTTAAATCCGACTATATTGCACAGAAATTCTCTAGCCATTAAATCACACGCAGTACAAAGATGCATTAAAAGAGTCGTCATATTATACCGTAGTCGCAGCGCGGATGGCTTTAAGGGACAAACCTCTGTTGAAAGAGGTCGACGGGCCGCTGTTTCAGGTTCTACTAAAGACATCTACTACACAACCTATGTGCGTAAAGTTATTCATTCATATCAAAACACCAAGTTGGCTATCAGATTTGCAAAACAGGTTGTCTGCATTGATTAAGTTTTCTGTAGTATAGTACAGACGAGCGAAAAATAACCCAAATAGTATACAGTTCCCAAAAAGCGATAGCAGTGTGTGCTTTGACAAGAACCATGGGCAGCCTATAGTTTTACTCAGTGTGTAGGTCTTTATAATTTGGTAAATTTTAAAGTATTGGTTTAAAACATAAACGTCGATCTTTCACTGAGTCTCATCGCACTTGACTACTATCAATCCCACGCACGAGTACTAACATCCTAAATGCCTAAACTACAACTACACGCAGTGGATCTACGACAGCAACGGAGTACCAAAAATAAGCATGCATATAACACAGCATCCGTGAACAGGGCGGCGGTAACAGAAAGATGGACTTCGTGTGCTTTATATTCTTCGATGGAACTTCTATCGAGAGAACTAAGTCCCCTAAGAACTAACCGAGATAAACTTCGAGCACGACATAATTCCGTAGCAGCTGTACCAGTAAGACAAGTTGCGTTGTGGCCCGTCAGTAGGGGATACAGCGATAAAGTCTTAACTATGCCATTGTCCACCGAAGTAGAGGCTCGAGCCTAAAAAGATGCGTGGAAGGACCCCACAAGGGTGGTAAAAGACCACAGTGTATGCGTACGTGTGAACATGCGTCTCAGAAAGTGATAAGGCGTGCAGACGTCTGTCGACGTGCGCTGTGGAGGATCATGGTAATATAGGTGCGGATGATCATGGCTGGATGCCTTCGAGTGGGGGCGGAATCATCTCGGAGGTATGACAGTGAAAACCGCTCTTGGAAACAGAGCAAAACTGGAATGCAGAACCTAGGAGAGAACTGGTGATTTGAAAAAGTAAGGGAGGCGTCTCTGAAAGACAGATCCATGAACGAAAGGTTTAAGAGTTTCCCCTTTCTATAAATATAAGGATTGCGACACTTTTTTTTGGTTTGACACATCTTCACAAAAGATTGTAAATTTCTGACTCGTCTCCCCTTGCGCCTCGAGTGAGTCTTTTCGTAAGCTACTCAACCGGTCTCGCACCGTGCAAGAAAACCTATATAAAATGTAAGCCAATGAAACCCTAGAGCATTTCGTTTGTACTCGTATTCTTGTACTGTTTGATACCATAACGTTTATGTTCATCATTACATGAAATACACACGTTATATAGAAAAAGTACGAAATTTATATCGTTCCTTCCTTGTCCGTATCATCCCCGCAATGGCGACAGATAACTAGAAGTTAATGGGGCGAACATAAGGGACTAGTCGTAAGCCAGTTCGGTGCGGTGCTAGTTTCATTAAATACACTAAATTAAAATATCTAATTTTGATGTGTCGAGTTCTCCATATAGTTGCTTTCGGCAAATGGAGTAGATCTTTGCGCTAAAAGTCCAACGTAAAATGCAAAAATGCACCATTCTCGGGTCCTATTGCTTCCAGTGTCCCGTTATAAGAAAAACTATTGTGACAGCCTATGTATAGCCTTATGCTGTTCCGTCTTTATAACACTGAAGTAGGAGCCACTTGAGAAAGCATAGATAGTAAGAGAGAGAAGAGGGTCAGTGAAGGGGCTAAAGGAGCTAAACAAAGATGGCGCTGGATCAAGTAAATTCTTTTATGCCCCTGGCGTTTGTTGCTTTGAACGTCTGCTACCAACGAACTATCATTCTGTCAGTTCATGCCCCGACAATGATGGGTATTACCCCATTTCTGTCTATCTTGTCCTTGACGGAACTTATTTGTGGTGTCAGCAAGGCCAGCCAAGTTTGGGGTCGCGATGTCGTTCTTGGCCTGTCTGTCGAGACAAGCTTGCTCCCAGGAGCCCAGCAACACAGTGTCATCCTTTAATTTAGTCGACGGTCAGAGATACTTGATGCTTTCTGACATCTAAAGGTTGATAGAAAGGTGTACTTTTAAAGTAACCCATTATTTACAAGCTTGTTCTGGTAACGTATATCTACCTGGACTTAATAGTCCCAAAGGGTTCAACTTTTCAAATGGATTGTACCCCTCAGGCCACCGGGTTGAAACCAAAACTTACAATTTTTACTTCACAGTTTAAAATGTTATGATTTGATGGCTCCAAACGGGCTGATGTGTCGAAGAAAATTAGGAACACATTTTAGAGATGAATAGTCGTCGGTGTTTCGTCAATCTGTGCGTCAATACCCGTAGAATATAACATACTTGAAGTAAGCCTCTTCAGCATAGGCCCTATCCAAAGCTTTGTGTTTTCTGAGTAAATACGTGCTTTTAGCTCTCACCGTTTGATCGTCCAACGTTTACAATTACCATTCATACTTTTTCCCTGATATTATTCATCTTTCGAATCGAAAATGCAAAAAGTAACGCTGTATTGTTTTACTTTGTGAATGCTACAATACTTCTATCTGCTTAGGTCGATATGTAAATAAATATTTATTTCGTTAAGTGCAAAAAAGCTTTGATCGATATTCTAATGCCAGTTACTAGTCTGCCTATGTTGGGCTGTAGTGACAGCGTTGGTCATGCGCTATCTAGCTAGGAACTATCTAGATCACGAATAAAAGGACCATGCCATGTAACCTAGGTGGGCTCTTGGTTCAGCTCGTCATTGGTTGTGCAGTTGCCTATCTAGTCAGAGTAAGGCTCGCATCCAACTGAATAAGCTCTCTCCAGAGACAAAAGGTGTTTTTGGCCCTGAGGCGAACGGAGGCAGGTCCACTGATCTCGCCAAGGCAGTTATTGCCCTTCCATAGTTCTCCACGTTTTATGTTTATACTCTGAGTTTCGCTTTCAGACATGCATCTTTCATATACATTCAACGGGAAGAACGGTCACAGGAAGCACTACTTTTGTCTGTAGGTAGCCAATTTGGCCATCATATCTGTACGTCGATGTATCAGGTTCATATCAACTAGTTTAAGGTCTCATTAACCCCAAGCTTTAATTTGCTTCTTTGTAACACATACATTAGGCAGATTGGATGCGCAAGGACTCATTGTATCAATTAAAGTGAAAATAATCAGAAAGTGAAGTACCTTCGAGAATGTTGGTCTTCCAAGCTAATCGGACACTACTTGAGCTAGCTCTGTTTCGATTGATAGGAATACCTATATCGGCAAGCGCCAGAGAAAACAGTTTTAAAAATGGCGTTTATTAATGCTTACTTTACTTTAAAATATTATCATATTCTATTATTTTGCGTAAATAAACAAAGTTATTATCATTATATTCTATATAAAGGATTATGTCTACTAAAGCTTCTTTCGAACTTTGGAGACGAGCTTACCGTTTATTCTAGTATCTAACCAATGCATACAAATTTGACAAGCAGGCTTTTTTTGTGACGTGATAGTACTACAGTGCGGTGTCTAAAGAGGTCATTAGTCTCATTAACGGATATAGAGCACTGGCATGCTACGGACGAGAGATGACGACATTGGTAAAGCGCGAGCTATTGGGAGACACAAGAACCGGATAGGAAAAACAGACAACTCTAGAGTCTGCGAAGGGTAGACAGCGGCTTACTTCACCGGGCGACCCGACTGAACACGACATATTTCGTGACATGCGTCTGTTACCACTTTGTTATCGTGGGCTCGCTTACAAAGGTTAATAAAATATTTCATCGGCTGGTTGATATGTCCAACTATCATTAGTGAAGAAACCCCCAAAGTTCTTCCGTGCGCGGTGTAATGTCCCGCCGCGCCATGCGAAGACTTCACTAATAGTCGAATTTTTCTCACAATCGTCACCGTAACCGATTTTATTAAGTTGTTTTTTTTTTCTTTATTTGAAAACGCTTACTTAATTCACAAATACTGATTAACTTGCTGTTGCTTTAGCTAAGGAAGTCAATTCAGATATCGCCACCGAAACACGACGAGTTTATTCGTTGGTGATGCGAAGCTTCGGAATTTACTCTAGGACAGATTTTTGTATGAATAAATGTAGAAATAAAGACTGCGATATCTTGTACTTATTATCTAGTAGATGAAATCTACGATGTGTACCTTCATCGAATTCGGTGGAATGACATGTGCTCTAAACGCCGCATTGAATGGAGGTTTGTTTACACATTGTTTGTAGTAAACTCAATGTTTCGCCATGTTTATCGACAGTAGGGTAGAAAATGGTTTCATTTCATATGTAAACCCTGAACCTGAACGAGTTTCGCCTATTTATGACGCTCATCGATTTAGCTCTGATTAGCAGCTAGTCTCACATCTGTTTCCTGTGTTTTTTTGACTCAAAAATACATATACTATTATCACTGTTATTGTTATTATTTCTGTTTACATTATCATTTGTTTTTATATTACACTCGTTGAGCGCTACCGCATCATTATATAGCGGTTTACTATTTGCAATGTTCAAGCAATCCCGACGTTCACTAAGCAAGTGAACCTGCTTGGATGAAAACAGAGATTGAAAAGTGGGGAAAATACAGCTGTCGAGAAAGCCAGATTAAATGGAAAGGTGTAGACGCGATGAGACATATCCATATAAGAGGCAGTCGGCCGCCGCTGGTAGAAGCTGTCGTTTGCTCAGCACAGGTTTCCGCTTTGGAACCAGAGCTGTCGGACGACGGTCTCGGCGAACGAGTGGCAAACTTTCCCTGCGCGTATTCGGCGGCCGACGCCAGCCGGCATGGGACGCTGCTTGCGAACGGGGGTGGATGTTTACAATGGATGCAAGTGCAACGCCGGGGTTAAACCCGCTGCCTCTACCTCAGCTAGCTCCTACTCTTCGTCGGTTGTTTTTTGATGACAATAGAGCGTCCAAGGAAAGCGGGGTATAGGGGAAACTACGCCACGCGACCAAGCGGAGGTGGCTACAGCGATCTCTGTGAACGCGACGAAGGTGGCGAGACGATTATGCAAACACCAAGCGGAACACTGTTACGGGGTAGTTATGACGGAAGTGGCGACGGCGCCCCTTTTCCTGAGTGTCCTCTTCCCCCTTTTCTTCTATACTCTTTATTTCGACATCGAGTTCCATTGATCAATAAACGCTTAGCCATCGAAAACAACTGCTTATCCTAATGTTACCCCCTTTTATAAAGCCAACATATAACCGTAAATCAACGAAGGTTCGCAAGTTAATTTTAGTGTTAGACAGAACGCACGAGAATATTCGTAAATGATTCACCAACAATGGTATCGCTAGTAGCAGCGGTAATAATAGAATCAGGCGTTGTAAAGGGGCCTAGGCGCTGAAGTCGATAAATAATTTAGTATTGTATTAGGGTATTAGCAATGACAAAAGACGCCCGTCTGGTAATCGAACTCAACATTGTGCCCATCATATCATTGCCACGATACCTCTACCTCTAGAAATTTACGCGTGACGATATGAAACATCCAGTACCCTGGAAGGGTCTAATCTTTATTGGTCTGTTAATACTTAATGTGTAACAAGCTATGTGATGTAAATACAGTATTTTTGCAGGTCAGATAAATGAGGTTCTGACGTAGCCGAACGTCCAAAAAAATGCTCGGCTTTCTTCACGGATGATTTGCTAGAACTGACGAAATGGCGATTTCGCTGCCTTTTTATCCACCTGTTGTAACCTAATCGAAAATGAAACAACATCAGCTTTGACAGTGCGTCACTATTAATTTTTGCGATTCTTACGGTATGACGCTTCAAAACGTTCACATGTTGTTGAATGATATAGCTTAACTGATTAAGGCGAAGGCGCTGTTTTGGGTGAAGGAACGACGACGTTTAAGTAAGTGTTATTCAATGTACAATGTATAGACGAATATGTTCTATTATACCGGTAGGCTGAGCAGGTCCATAAGAAGGCTACGCACCCATCATACCTACGTAACCCAGAAACTTTGCATTAGATCCGTCATAGACTGACACTCCTAAGTTGGAGATATAGTAATTTCAAAGAGCCTAATAAGTAATTGGCATGAGTACGCTCTAAATGCACGATAGCGCGTATCAGCGCTGGTGTATATTTGCTTATTAGATAGAGGAACTCAGACGCGGCGTAGATTACAATCAGACCATAGAGACAACCAGAAGGAGACAACTGTCTGAAGTAGCGGTGCTTAACGAACTCAGTACCGAAACACGTAGATACATGACAGACGAGGCGGATTAGCGTCGAGATATTCCCAGCGATGCACGACAATATGTTATTGTGATTCGATGCATACCTGCTAGTCTGGGACCTTATGTAAGAACATTGTATGATAAATCATACAGCCCGAATACTAAGTCGTTCGCCATATACTGTCATATGAACAAAATGTCGAATTTGTTGTGAGCTCATCAAGGTTTTTTGATGAGATGCTTTATTAACTAAAGGATAATATCTGAAGTTGATTTTGATATCTCGGCTTTGTCTAATGTCGTTTCATGACACCTATCACCTAATAAAGTATGTGAATCAAATAGGAGGTTGAACAGGGCATGACCTGCCGTTGTCTTCTCACTCAATCTAAAGGTTCATCAGGTAACGTACATATGTAGTGTTTTGTTCCTTCCTAAATCAGAACGAGCATCACAAAGCTAAGTACTATGATTAGTATTTATAGTCTTCCTCGGGGCAAACTGTCAAAATGTACGGATCGGCTGACATAGTCTCAAACGAAAAACAAACACATTATGTGTACATTACCATATAGGCATACGTTAAGTATTGGGTAATGCGGCCCCACTACATGATACTGTTCCTGATTCGTAAACAAATCAGGTTATGAAATTGATAAATCACGAGTAACGTTTGGCAATATGGCCACATATCGGTTCGGTACCGGTTGTTCCAGGGGTGGGGATAGTCGCGCGTCCTCGAAAAATAACTAGAACTGAGAAACTATTAATGATCACATTTTTTTTCGCTGACCTCCAATAGGCGTCATTCGCCATATCGTATACCGCTTAGAGTTCATCGACTTCGTTTACCCTGATTGTGTTACACATTGGCCAGTTTCGGAAATTCTATGAAAGGATCTGCCTGAATTCTCTCCACTCAGTGGTATTGGCTAGATGTGGTAAACGAACGCACTTGGCACGTGCGCTTCAATCGGTCTGTGAGCCCAAACTTGAATATTACATTTTTAATCTCTCTTGTTAGTTACTCACTTATTGTGACACACGTTAGCCCTACAATATAGGTCTTCGGAAAGGGACCTAGCAGTCCTAGTTTCATATTCCCTGCATGCTCGGACATCTGGCCGAATCCCTGGTGTAACATTTTTCACATGCGGTTAGAAATGTTTCCATATTTTGATAATATAACCAATAACCGGAAAAGCTACAGGACATCATTTCGTTAATGGGTAATACCGGTTCTTTTCTCCGACTCCGGATCTCAAGCCGTTGCAATATTCGACCAATTGTCTGCTCATTAGTCAGCCCTAAGCACTTCTCTAAACCCTAAGTGCGCATTCAAGGCCGAAGAAACGCTCTTCAGACTGGTACGGTGCTTTTCTGATTTAATAGGTTTTCCCATAACCGTAATACGTGTTCGATGCGCCTGTTATGCCAAGAAAAATAAGGCCACTGTTGCAGTTGCGATGTAATTATCAGAGTTAGTGGTACTCTTCTGACTGATTTTTTTTTACCTTTAAATTTGCCTCTTTTTTAGACTTCTATGTTCAGTTGAATACAGCGTACATGGTTGAAAATCAATTACGATTAAGTAGAATCAGGCCCCATGTGCTAAGCTTGAACGAACCGATTCCAAATTTGTAAGCTCGCAGTGCATTGCAATTTTGCTAAATGCTTGAGGTTCTCCTGACTCTTGACTTGATAGACCCGAGAACTTTTCTTCTAAGTTCTCGGGTGACCTTAACTAAGTACTGGCTACTAGTACTGGCTAGTCAAGTCTGAAGTGAGTCTTTTCAGAAAATTATTTGTTAGTCTATACAGAGCTCTGTGAATAACCCTTGGAAAGAGCTCTCACCTATTGATAGCCAATCAAGGTCCACTTAAGAAAAATCTATTACTCTACATTCTAATAGCTCGAAACAATTCTTGTCGACATTCTGTGAACGAATACATTCTTTCCTTTAACTACTTGTCCTTTAGATTCAAAAGAAGGTTAAAAAAACGTTGACCCAATTTTCATTTACATACATAATCGTCTTCGAAAATCCCATTTCGATTGTTAACGCTTAGATGAACACGCTGGCGCCCAATCGTTATTTTCTAGCACGGTAATATTTATCTCCTCCGCCTTCATCTTGAGTACATGGAAGATGTCTTTCATCGGAAAAGGCTGAAGTTATTTGAGTGGAGCCGCAACGGATTTGGGGCAGCTGCCGCTGTGTGTCGGACATAATCGCCAGAAGCCTGTTTTCGAATTGTAAGCCAGCATTACGTCATTTGCCCATTCTGACATGATTTAGGTATAATGATGCAATGCTACGAATAGAGGGCACAGGAATTATTTTTTTTGTGTACGGACCGAATCGACAACTCCGACTTCGCCGTTGCCGATACAGGTTCAGCATCGGAAATTCGCTGAATACTGCTGACGCTAATGGCACCATCTTCACTACCTTTGTATTGCACATCTTGGGCGTAAAGCCACGATCGTTATGACGATTATTACCGATATTGATTGCCGTAAAGGTACACACATAAAAAACCGTAACTGTGGAATTAACTATACAGTTATCGCTTCTCGTCGTATAAGCTGACATGCTTTCGCCAAGTACGCAAGTTTATGAAGAGGAAGGTATACCACTAAGCCGATGTTTTACTTATGGATAGTAATAGATATAGAGATATATATATATAGACATATAGCGACCCTGATTATTTTACAAACGCTGCCAGTCTATCGAAACAATACAGAGCGAGGCCGGATTAGGGTGGGCGCCAACTAAGAATGCAACATGGGATTCCCGCCTACAAACGTGTCCATGTTCAGCGCATGAAGAAGCTTTCGTGTGAATCTTAAGGACATTGTAAAAGGATAACATTATTTAACCGAATGGTAACCTTAAAAAAGTCAGTGATCGTAGCTTCCTAAAAACATTAGCTTGCTTCAAATGGATAGGAAGTGAATGATCTGTCCAGTATATGTGTTGCCGGTCGCATGTCTGTCTTTCCGACAGTGGAATAGGTACGTCGCCTGGACGTAAATGCGCGTTCCCAAGACTTCCGCCGATGCGAACCCGGTCCAAGTTGGTAAATGCAGAACCTTAGCGGCAAAGAAAACTTTAGGATTCGGCGGGCTTACATATTGTAATCTGGAAAAGTGTCGTCTGGTATGTCCAATGGTACCCGTATGCGAGCAGTATTAGACACGCACTGCTCAAAGGTTTCCGAGCTGCTGCTGTTTCGGATATTGTACGACTCATATAGCCACTAAAAAACGCCTGTATAATATGCTTTTGGAACAGCGGTAACAAGCTAAACGATATAAAGGTGAACCCTCTTATCGACAGAAGGTCTCATTATGTTACAGTTTCGTTTAACTATGGGATTGGACTAAATTAGTTGACTCAGATGTGTGTTTAATTGTTTAATATTACTTGTGTATCAAATATACATTGAGATCTAAAAATATTTTTTTACTCTGCAATAATATCGAGTTGTGATAGTGCAATCTGCGACGCCTTTAAGAATCCACTTGCTGGGTATCACGTTTACGACGACCGCCAAGGCGAGGGGTTGTCAATGGCAGTTGATTGTTTAGTGACATTTCCTACACACTGCTATCTAGAGTATAAGTTTTTTTTTTTTTTTTCGCCTAAAAAATACATTTTTCAGGATAGGGATACATTCGATCATATACCCTGTTTTCTGGCGAGCTGTAACTGCATCTTTCTTACGTTCGGCTAAACGGCCTTAAAGGAGCAACATGTTTTCCAGCCGCAAATTAACGTTGGACCGCCATAAACATCGTCATAATGATGACAGAAAACGTGGATCTATCTTCATTCTCTGATTATTACGATAGATTCAAGAGCGACTACTTAGCTTTTTTGCCTGAAGATTTTGCAAAATAGAATTAAGCCAATAAACGATGCACATCGTTACGCGGCTCGGCAGTTATGTCCTTATCAACTTTTTAGCTTGACGATTATCAGCGTCTTACAGAAAAAAAAATACTGAAAGCGTTTAAAGTCTGAACCCGTACGCTCCTGAACAACCTAGGCGTGTGTTGCGTCAACTAGTGCTTTCATATATGTGTACAGCATTAGAGAAAGGGAAGAGTGAAGCCAGCTAGAGGCGACGCATGACAAAGCTTGCGCTATACCACGCCACTCAAATATATGAATTCTTGGAATCCGCCCCCTTTTTCCAAGTCCGGAACCCCGCAATACCGCTCTAGCCCCCACTAAAACCCTTTACGAAGTGGACGACCGCCTACCCAAATTAGCGAAGACACGCCAATGGCTTGAAGCAGCTGTTCAACCTGGCGTCACTGGGCTACGGATCTGAACCCAGTCGTCGGCGTGACGCCGCGTGAAGTCTGACCCGGTCGAGCTGGGCTCCGCTGTCTCACTAGAACTATAGAGCCTGGAGTTTTTATGCAGAATTCAGCTGTTGACAATTTCGCCTATAGCTATTTTTTGTGTTCTGTCAGGTCCGCACCATAACCAGCCCCTGAATCGGGTTTTATATGGAGATACGTGTCACAAACATAGTTTATATGGACTATCAAATAATATTAGTTAGTGAAAAGCGTAGTGTAATTATCTTTCATCTGCAGGCGGTGCTGTTTGAGATAGACCTACTTAAAAGATGCTCAGTTCAAGTGTAATAATCCGTAGCGCTATTGAGTTAAACTAGAACTCAACTCAAGAAGGACGCACCTCAGAAGGATAAATTTGCGTTCTTGTTAATGCTATAACAAAACAATGGTTTTTCGGTGAGCGCACACATCCTCACAAATGTAGAGGTTTTGCCCTTATGCCGCCATGTTATATTTGCACACAGCGACTATCAAAGTAGCCTAAGTGCAACTTAAGAAAAGCGAATCGATACAGAAAATTATTTTACAGTACTTATTATCAGACATTAGTTAACACAGCTGTTATATGTGATTGTAACTTAATCATAAACAATGACCTAATGGTTTGCGCGGCTGGCTGTTTTAAACCTCTATGGAAACCCTGATGATCCCTGTCCCGATCAAGATTCATATTTAAAAAGCGAATGTATACACACAGTAGTCACAATTGTCTAATGCAATTCAAACCCAGTTTTGAATGTAAGATCCGAAACGTAGGTAACAAAAAAATGTTCGAAGTACTGCAGCCATCGTTGCCTCACTCTTTCACATATCGTGGTTTAATTTTACAACTAATTAACGATTAGAACTTGACCGTTTAAATAATCCAAGGCTTAAAAACTTATTTAACTAACATTTATATTTTTTCGTCCTTATCGTGTTCCATCTTAAGGTACAGAATGCATTGAGGCAGGCTAGACGGTTCAACTTTAGCTTCCAACGGTAAGTTACAAATCATCAACTTTAACTCGCATATTCTCCTATTTTCTTTTTCTTGGTTATTGCAGCAGAAAGCTGATGGTCGACTATTGCCAACCCAGTGTTGGTTCTCCTTGAAAAAGCTATGACTCAGCGCTTCGTACTCCTATCTGTATATATATACATATACACAATATGTAGGGAATTTTTATTTGTACTGCAGAGGTTCGTTCGAAAATGGAATTCAATAAAGATAAATAAATACGAATGTTTTTAACGAGTTCATTAATATGTCTAATCAATCCAGTTCGTGAGAAAAAATCCAAGTAATTAATTTATTACCTAAAAAATGAATATTTACGTGTGATGTGCGGCCGTTGCCTTTGTCATTTCTATATTATGTAAGGAGTAAATGCTACCGGAAGTTTAGCTCACCGTTAGAAATAGACAGTTTGATAATTAGGCTTACCACAAACCTAGCTTTTATGGTAAATGTGGCGCTTCACGTGACGTTCTTTTACTGTTCTATAGCTGACTATAAGCTGACACGTTCTAAAAATAGGCATCCTTCGAACTGTTTTTTTCAACGCGGGTCAATTTGAAGACTACATGGGCTTAACTAGCTTCGAAAGAAGTTTGTTAAATAACAGATTATGTTTGTGTAAAGACACCGTGCGCTTTGTTAGCACCACGCGAACTACGCTAGTAAGTACTTCACTCTTATCTCAACCTATACTTTGGTATTCTAAAGTTTATTTGGATTGTTTTGGAAATGGTATAAAGTTTAAGATGCTCATATTTCCGGGTGTATTCCAGTGTTATGCATCTGGAACAGAACGAATCTCACATTTGTGTAAGTAACATGGATCACTCATTTTGGCCATGATCGTTTGTATATCTAATGGTCTTTAATCTAAACAGCCAGACGTGTCGTTTTATTTGATGACCATTTCGGATTATACATAGCATCATAAAAATCTATTTTTGTCCTTCCTTGTACAGATGTGGTTCCGCTGGCTCTCGCGGGACCTGCTGGTCTGGTTCTTATTGGTATCAACGGTAGTGAGCGGACGGCGCTTCGGGTGTCCTGCGCGGGTTCCAGGTGTTCAATGCTACTGCATCGAAAAAAGCCGCGGTCTGGACATCTTTTGTGAACGAAGCAACATCGATAAGATACGCAGTATCCTGCTGCTGGTAAATAATTAATTTTGATATATATCTTAAAACTTCGCTCGCTATCGGAATCTTGGCTAAATCTGTGCGATTGGACGCAGCAAAACGCTGTACCCAGAATTTGGTTAGAATTTTTTTTACACAATGTGAGTTCATTCTACAACCTTACTATAAATATATATTGCAGTTATTAGTTGCGGAACTAGGTATAATAAAAATTATTATTATTATCGTTATTCTTAGTGATTTTGTAGGCTTGCGTTGAAAGATAGTCGGAAAGCTATCGAAAGAAATATAGGCTAGACAAACGCAGTATGAGTATTCTAAAAGAGGAAGCGGCAAGCCGAGTACGAAGCTTAGAGACACATGCTGGTTGTGCTACATTGAAGCAATTGTTAAGTACGTGTGGCCAGAAAAACAGCCTTTCAGATTAGGCAAAGCCCTATCCGAGTGTGAGCTAATCAATTCACGCCTCTACACGCACTGTCCATGTATACGAAAAACAATCTGTCTATCCGGAGGTGACATCCGGAAGCGGTATACATTGACTTAACAGATGACTCGCAACTGAAAATAGGCCGCTTGTGCGTCCACCAAACGATGCTGCGCAACGAAGTACACCGTTTACCGTAGCGGTAGCAGTCTCCCAAATATATTAGGTGCTTCTTTGTAACACCGCTATATTTTTGCGGTTCCGTAGAAATTCCTATTGTATAAATCTAAAATTTGTTTGCGGCTTTACGACGAACTCGAAGTGAAGTTAGTGTTTTATTTGAATTCACAACAAGTACTATATAGTGTTTACTCGTAAACAGTTTCGAAAGCCGCGGAGCTCTGTGCGGAGCCAAACATAAGGCTGAACTGTTATCGCCGTTTCATATCTGGCAAGTTGGCTCCGGTTGGCACTTAAGAAAATGTCACTTTATTATTATATTATATTATATATATTATTACTATTAGACTTTGGGTTACACACGACGGGATTCGCGCAACTACCTAGCCATCTTGCAAAGCGTTGCCAAAGTAAATCTCGATACATATGGGAGTGTCCCAAAACAACCACTGTCTTTAAGCTAGCAACCGAGACGTTAACAGAACCTGAACGGCTGATGATCTTGTGGAAGTACAGTATGAGAAGACATGGGACATCGAAAGAAAATTGCTTTCGATTATTGGCTACGGATAGTCTTACCCAGGCTTGTTTTAGGGGGACGTGCAAGCTACTAAGGTAGTCAATGGACTTCCAATATCTACCCATACTGCAAAAAGCATGAGTGGAAATACAGCCCGTGAGAGGCTGTAGGCACAACCTGCCTAGATCCTCTTAGTGTTTGATTGCTCCATCATTGACTGGCTGTAAGTTTCTATGCAAAAAGTTTGTGGTTTGCGCAGTTCGAATTAACTCCGCATTCGTGCATCCATCTACCCATATACATAGATTCTTGCATATGGCTCTCACTATATGCACCGTAGAGCAGAATCAATATCAAAAAAAAGCACTACCTTTTTTCTAAGTTACTAGTGGCGAAAGTGCTTTACGCATAGCTTGCGTCATCGAGCTAGGCAGAGTGGAACTTTAGGTCCGCAGCCTTAAGCTTAGAGTTCTAAATGGCCCAAATGGGCTAAGCTTAAAGCCATTCTCCTTCGGTGTGATATGTGCGTAAATAGTGTTTACTGACAGGAAACGCAGACGACTAAAAAGTCAAAGCTGGCTGAACATCAACGTTTACTCCTGGCAAGCAAGGGAAGAGATGAAAAGCAATGAGGAAAGCGCAAAAAGAAAAGAAACTGGGTTATTTTTACTTAACAACGTAACGTTTACGCATTTAAGCTTTGTGCCTGTATACAGCAACACTCTGTGGTCTGTACTTTCTGCTTGTCATGCAGATTTCTAGTAAAAGTAATTGTAATAACAACATTTTTTTGACGTAACTACACCAGTATGTTGGATCAGTCAATTTTCTCGAGCAAGCACCTACCCGAAAAGGTGAAGTAGCTATTCCAATACCTAAACTTACTTAAGGATGCATTTATACAAACTGATCACTGTGTTATTTTCGCTAAGCACAGCACCAGACTATTATGGCTACAAATAGCGCCCCACGGAAAGAGATACAACATCTTAAGCGGCTCTGTTTGCACAAATTTGATAGGTTTATGACACATATAAATTTTTCGCTCTACTATAGATTAAACAGCTTGTTTTGTCCTTAGATCACCTTGAATATAGTGAATGTTGTTTTACATTGAGATTGACTCTAGACGTACCGATCCCAGGGAGACGTCGATAAAAAGCTTTTTCTACTACTAATATTCATATTATTTGTGTAAGTGAATAGGGTATTTCGAGGTGACAATCAGATATTACATCAGTACCGTTGGGCATTCGTAACTAGCCCAGGGCAGGAAGATTTCCAGTTTCAATAACGCAGCAAACGAAACAGTCCTTGCAATTTTATGCTTTTTATTCTTTTTTTTTTTTTGCCTATTTCACTGTATTGCGTTATATCTTACCGGCTGAATTTGGAAATTATACATTTAGCTCTCACCGTCTCAGATCCGTAAGTAGTTCTTATTAAAGGATCTTTCTCATTTATGATCGGTAAGCTTATCCTGCTGCCAGCAGATATGAATGATAGTCGCTTTCAATAGTGTACGTAAATGTCCCGCATTTGTTTCAGGTGGCGGAGCAGCAGGACACGATTATGTACCTGAAGCTCATTAACAACTATATGGGCGTTCTGGCTGAAGATATTCTCTATGGCTTGGATATAAAGCATCTGTTAGTGCATGAAGCCAACATTAGCTCGATCCATCGCGATGCCTTCCAGGATCTCGGGGACCGTCTAGAGTCTTTAGATCTTTCCAAGAATCATCTAACCGAGGTATTGCATCGAATATTCTCGAATACATGCGGCCATGCTCTACAGGTCTTAAACATGTTTCTGTTTCATATTATATGCTATTTAGTGAAATACATTGTGTATACTTAAGGTTAGTTAGATCCAGTTCTCTCATCTGTTTTATTATTTATCTTAGAAACCTGAAAAGATGTCAGAGGTATGATTCGGATTATATTATGGCTATACTAGCAGTTTGATGCTAGGCTCGTTATCTGGTAGTTAGTTCAGTATGGTTCGCCTTGATAGGCTATACTATCCGGTAAAATGCTCAGACCGGATATTTAGCGACCTTTTGTAGCTGTGGTTTCTATACTAACATAAAGTGTATTATCAGCCGCTCCAAATGGTCGTTAGGTTTGATCGGTTCGTTCCTTTTGGGGAACCCTTGCATTTTGCAGGCCACTACGACAAACACACCGAGAATATATCTGAAAATAATCTAACCTGTTTCAAGGAGTCGCACTATTTGTATTTTTAGTATATTTGTAAACATCGAAATCTCTTAATAAGCAATCTTTACACGTAATTAGCGATTGAATGCACGAACGGATGTTACGGAGTCGTGTTTGATTTTGTCGCGGATTCAGTCTCGGTATTGATCTTCAACTGTCCTTCTAAGAACCTTTAAACGGTGCTTAATTGTAAGCGTGTGAGTTTTAGTTCTTTTCTTTTTATCTTCATGAACAAATCGCTCACTTGGGTGAAAGTTGTCGGTCTTCTTCATGACTGCAGTGTTGTGATGCAATCATGAAAAAGCGAAACTGGTCGAATAGAGAAGACTTTATTAGGGGTGAAGAATAATATTGATAAATTACCGCATTAATTTGTCTGCTTTTGACCTCAGATTGACAGGTTTTGTACTACAACATACCGACAAGCTTTTTTTTTTTTTTTTTTTTGTTGTATATCGCATTTATTAACTAAAGGTGACGATCAGATTTGCTGAAGTCATAATTTTTGCGAGAAATATCTATAGAAATAGCGTTAACGATATTCTTTAAATAAAGATCTACAAAACGATTGTTATTAAACATATTATAATCGGTTAATCTTCTATCTAGCTTCACGAATGTGCAGCGGTCAATCTAGTGGTCTCATTAGCTTTGTTAATATTTGACTAAGTAATAAATCGTACTCTTGGGTATATGGACAAAGACAACGAACGACTACATGAAAAGGTTGATATCCCCGATAGTAGTCGAATCAATGCAAAGTATATCTCTTACGAAAACGATTATGTGTTTCCTTATTTCATTGGAAAATTAAGACTAAAAAAAAAAAGCAATAGCCCTACCGATTTTTTGTTAGCACTAGTAGAACTGTCTGTAAGAACACTGCAACACAGCACGCAGCAATAAATTTACATAGAGGGATTATTCATATATTTAATACAGAAATGTATGTCAAAATACGGCCCGTTTCGTCAAGAAATATAAGCGATGCCAGTTCGCGCTCTAAGAAATCCCTTGCTTTCATCCAGCCTAGGTTGAGTCCTAGTCGGCCAAGTACGAAACAGAGCTGGATCCAGCACGAGCCTCTGTCGATGCTTGGCTAGGTCAATGATTTCGTTCCTGGTACAGGACGTTGATGCGCCTTAATGGATACCCATGGCTCAGGCTGTTTACCACCTTGTTCGGCCAGCGCCGCAGTGTTCGAGGCGTTCGTTATCATAAGTTACGCGGAACTCCCCCTATGCTGCCTTAGCAAACTTTTCCTATAACAATCAATGAGCATACGTATACATTGTTTATTTCTTCACGAGACTAAAGTGATATTGTCCCTTGTCGCACAATGCTGCTACTAAATATGTTTGAATTTAGTGTCATTACACAAAAAGTCTTGGTAAGTGCGCATATCTTTCTCCATGGATTGACGCTGCGATCTAGCAGCAGATTTCTATCACTGTCTTGTGATAATTGATCTAGGTATGAGGCTACAATAACCGCAGCTTCTAGGCAATTACCAGATGTATATATATATATATATATATATATATATGTGGCGATATTACAGATATAAACAGCTAACGTTGCTTGGTCAATTAGAGGCTTTGAAATGCGGACATCTTTACTGATTGTACCTTTAATGATTCGTCTCGATACGTTTGCAGATTCCGACAGAAGCCTTCGAAGCGCTGAAAGCCCTAGTATCGCTCAATCTCTCACTGAATCGAATCACCATGTTGCGTAGTGAGTCATTCCGCGGTCTTGTCTCGCTTATCCGCTTAACGCTGTATGGCAACAGGCTACACACTTTGGACTCGGCAGCCTTTCTGTCTTGTGGGAACAATCTTACGCGGCTAAATATCGGTCGCAACAACCTCACTCGAATTCCCGCTGAAGCGTTAGCGCTTATAGCTGGACTGCAACACCTCGATCTTCATGAGAACAATATCACTCAGATCGAGACAGAACATTTGCCTGAAGGTAAGCTTTGCTATTTTCCTTCACAATATTTTTGCTAATAACATACTAAACGCTCTCTTACAAGGCAAACAATGAGAAGAGGCAAGAAGAAACATCCTTGACAGATGGACAGAAAGGGTCACAGCGTGTTTGACCAGTGGTAAAATAACTTTTGCCGATAAGAGTACCTTTGCTGACCCGTATTGGACATTTCAGCCCTATTAATCCTGAGCAGCTGTCTAAATCTCTGGTCTCGGGGCACAGTTGAAGCCTTCCCAACACGCACCTGCCAGTATTTCTTTCGTATCTGCTAAGAGGCTCTTATTCGAACAGCAAAACTGCTGTGCAGCGTTACTCTAGAAACGTCAATATCACTTGCCAGCCATTTCTCAGGTAGAAATTATTATGCACAGATTATGTGAAACATCCAACTTGCACAAAGGCATAGTTCCCCTTCGTGTATGTGTTCCATTTGAGAATCCACTCTATTTTAGTGTATGGAATAGGCTTGCATGAATACATTATTTTTTTGAAATTTACACATTGTTCTCGGAACGGAACCTGGACAAATATTTAGGCCGTGGTGGGTCGGCGCCCTTGCATAGGGCCACTGTTGATCGGAAAAACGAAAACAAGGAGCAAAGTCGTTTACGGCAAACTTGAGAGGAATAAAAAGCATGATCTGCTTATATTTGTACTGTAAGAAAGAATCACAGGATGTCGGAATCGATGACTCACAAACTAAAGAACAATATAGTTCTAAACATTTTGTATTCTTCCAGCTTTACGCGGATGTCTCCATGCATGTACATTCTCGACACACGCACTCGACAAATATTTACCTTTATACCTAGATCGTAGAATACAGGCAAACATTAGGTAGGCGTAGGGGCAAAGAGGTGGCCTAAGTTGCGATATATACCCCGAATTTAGCTGCCTTGCTATGTGTGTATTTACAGTTTCAAATATATTAACAGATTTAAAAACTCATTTAAATGGGTATTTACTTCTGACGGAGACAAAATTCGTGCTCAAGGTACTTCTACGTATAACAAAGTATTTTTTCTATTTGTTATTGATTGCAGAGCTCGACAAGCTAAATTTAGCGGAGAATCAGATCAGTGAGGTGGGAGCGGGGGCTTTGAAAAGGTTGACAGGCCTTGTATCGCTAGACCTCACACGCAATAATATTGACTTCATCCACCCTGACGCTTTTCGAGAGATTAGCGGTTAGTTCCAATATATAAAGTGCATATAATGTATATATATATATGTGTGTTCTGTACTCCTTAAAAATGTTAGTGAACTGTTAGTCTTAGTATACTGATTTTCTAAAGGCTTAGCCCATTCATAACTTGTATTGTTGAAGCCTACAGCCATTTGACGGTCGTGTGTTTAATATTGGTGCCTGTTGCCCCCAACGTGCCAAGCCACTAAACCTTTATCAATTAAGGGGTCTTATTACGCCATGCTTGGGTGGGTCCTTTAAGCCGCTGATTTTGCGTGACGCCACAAAAACAGATCCTCGGTCCCCGAAAAATCGACGCAGCATTGTTCCTTTTTGTCTCGTATCTAGTAAAGCAGCGTAGCTGTCGTAAAAATTTGCCCTGTTAGAGGCTGTTACTCCCGTTTCCATGTATCGCCTGGCTACGTTCTTAATGAACCTGTCAACCCGCAAGATTAGCGACCTCGGCTAGTTTCTCAGGGGCAGTGAGGCGAGCAAACAGGATCCAGGCTTTGAACACATGCTTCTTCTAGCATTGTCCTTTTTTTATTAGACCGGCGTATTGTGGGTGTTTATTTTAAATTGTCATAGCCATAAATACGTGTTCTTGTAAATTCAACCACCTATTTCTCCTTACTATATTGTTATATATATATTTAGGTAAAGGCAAGGTAAAACTTTTCATTGGCGAGATGAGCTAAGTTCTGAAATGAAAGTTCCGCGGCTGAAGACTTCAATACACTGTCGAGCTTCGCACGTTATGCCGATCCACTCGAAAGTTATATTTCAGCAGCATGAACTAACTTCTACATTAATTCAATTAGTTTCGTGTTAGACGGCAAATTTTACAAGCCGGAAATATCGGTCCATCAAAGTGCCAGCCCAAAGTAAATGTAAACGACACCATCAACATAGCAAGTTTACGTTTAGCTCCATACGTTAGTCAGTATCAGTCAGAAAGGACTGATAAATCTAGAATAAATGTATACACAATTTTAATGGGAACTATAATTGTTATCGCTATTTCAGGAACCATGGAATGGCTTAAACTAGGCTTCAATCGCCTAGATGAGGTTCCTAGCGAACCTTTACGTGACATGATTCAACTGCGTGAACTGGATCTACGCGGCAATAATATCAGCAAGCTCGAAAGTTACGCATTTTCGCCATTCGGAGCTAATCTCAAGTTCCTTTATATGATGCATAATCGCATCGCATCATTGTCTCCTGAGGCTTTCGCCAATCTGCCGCACCTTGAGTGGCTCTATCTTAACCACAACCGACTGCGGGTGCTACATCGTTCTGTGTTTGAAAAAATCACAGACACGCTTGTTATTCTAGATGTGCACGGTATGGAAACGAATGCTCCGCATAGAAACTACAACTTTTTCTATCATTTTCCATTTTGTCTAATACCCGTCATTTATTATAACGGCCAACGTACCAGAGCCAGCGCAACTGTACAAGACACAAGTTAAACTTTGCACGAAAATAGTTTTCTGAGTGGATGCGTAGGTAGCTGGTTAATTTGATACTTTCGTTGACCGCCACCAGCGTTATTTAAACGAACAGAAAGTTGTCACGATTCATTAGTACTCCAGGCGTGATTATCACGTTTCCAGTATTCCACATCATATATTCCATTCTATCTGACAAGCTGAAAGTTACTGTCACCAACAGTTACCTCAAAGCCAACGTACGAATCTAACATCGAACATAGGTATTTCGTAAATAAAACGCAGAGTGTATTAGGGCCCAAGATTTAGTAGCTTTATTTTCTAATTAATTATATGTTTGCTGTGTATAAATTAGCTTGGACTATCGAGACTTCAGTTTCGATCATGCCTATCGTGTGACGTAGGTCAAGCGAAAGTATTTTTTTCGAACAATCCTGATGACGCTCGTTACTCTGTCAAGGTCGCTAACCAACCCACGAACGAAACCTCGCCAATGACGCGTGTGGTCTATCTTTTAGATCTATGTTTTGACTATTAACTTTTCTCGTGTATCCTCTGTAGTTCTTTCTACATTATAGATACATATCACATGTTGTGGCCTACTAATGTACTGGCTTATATGAGCAAAAACGACGGAAATTGGTAGGCTGTCTGATCTTCTTTACAACAAGAAGATAAGATATCAATAGAATTGAATCTGCTATAGTCTACAAAAATGTTTGACCTGATAGAAAATTAAGTAAGAAGCAAGGATTCATAAGTCTTCTATTTCTCAGTCTATTTAGACTATATCTTTCACTCGGTACTGCCTATTCCATTGCGAATGCGATACCAGTTACTTTTTGTCATTTTGGACTTGGAAAAAGGTTGCTACCTAGCACTGCTGTGCCACCACCGTTTCACCTAAGCCGTTGTCTTAAGCTATCCTATTCAAATAAAACATTGTAGATTTTGTGCTCTCGACTTAAACATGTACGCATGCATTATAATTGTCAACTGATAGGAATAACCTGACCTTACCTATTGCTACCAAGGAATGTATGCATTATTCAGCAGTATATCCGATTTGGTATAAGCAACACCGAATATGGTTCGGAGTGCCCAACATTTTCGGTTTCGAACCGGACCATTGTAAACCACGTTTCCAATAAACGTCCAGTAGCTCGGAACACCCCTCGCTAATAAAATACACGGTTCAATCAGGGTTTACCCACGTTTTCATCTTTGCCTACTATTTGTTTACTGGCGGAAACACACAGTACTATGCATGCATCGCATCGAAAAAGGCGCATCACAACTTTTCTATCATAAGGCATAGAAAAGTGAAGTTCCTTGAAGAACATCTTAAATTATTGCGCCTATCGGCGAATAAGGGAAAACAGAGGACAAGGCACAAAAGCGGCGTGGCGGTGTAGCAAAACTCTTCCGACAAGGCTAACTCAGCCAACTATCGTATCAACGCGTAGACTAATTAAATAAAGTCTATGAGTCGAGGGCAAAGTTAACACAATCTCGTTGAAAGAATACAGAAGATTTAGGATTTTTGAGGCCCTTCAAAAGCGATCTCCCATATACAAGAGTCCGTGGCTCATTCAATCATTCATAATTGTAGTATATCATTTTCTGAAACATTGTAACAAATCGAGAACGTCAACAACGCAGAGTCCCTAGGAACTCTTAATATTACTGTTACCTTGCCGCAAGTGATTTACTATCTATGAGAGTAACTCTTGTGGACTAAATCAGTTTTCTACTAAACTCCACGATCAGATGGAAATATTGTCGCTTCCAGGGCGGCTTGAGTTAGAAACGTAATTACTTAGGACGCCCATCACGATCTAGCTGGCACTGGGAATTATCAGAGACAAATCTATATTTTCCTATAAAGAAGTCGAAAAGATGATTTGTGGAGGTATCCGAAGAAGAGCAGTTACAAGAGTACTTCATCATAGAAATTTAAAAAAGAAAATGCCACGGCAGCAGCCAATTGCAAACGGTCAGAAACGACAGTTTGACAGGGATTTATGAACTCTATCTACGAGGGAAGGTCTTTAGATGCTAATTACCGTTTTCTTAATTAAATCCTAATGTTACTAAGTTGTAAGCTAAGCACTCCTAAATTGAGTGAGAATCTATAGATAACGTCAGTTTTATTGAACATAGGTGAAGTTCCCCTCCCGTACATAACCTATGTCATAATTACATTACAGATAATCCATTGGATTGCGACTGCTCGCTATCGTGGTTCTATCAGTATGCGCACTCGTCTAGCGGCAAAATTGTCGTCTCGTTACCGTTAGAAACTAAGTGCTCAGCTCCATCTCACCTTAAAGGTTAGTCGTCTCGTAGATGATATCCATTCGTATGGCCTTACGCTGAACATCATCACCTGTGTAAGCACGAACCGCTATGTACGATTGAATGCGTTTTCTATGAGTACGCGTTACGTACCTAAAATATATCATTATAAAATATAGCAGGAAAGCTTACACAATAAGCCATTTTTCCGCATGGAAAATGAAGCGTCTAGATTTCCCTGTCTGTACAGAATGGCGTGATATACAATACTTAGAACTTGCTATTTTGGTGCTTGGATAAGAGTATCCACTCGCTATGATTGCTCCTCTGGTTTGGTGCAAGACGAAACGGAACAAAAAATCCTCAGGAGGACCAAATCAGGATTCCTTCCTTATGAGGTTTCCTCTCAATTTCTTTTTCTCGACGGGGGCCCGCTCCACCATCAAATTTACCCTTAGCTGCCGACTCGGACCTCGTCGAAGGTGGCCAAGCGGCAAAAACGAGTAGCCGAGGTCGCTACTGATCGTACTACCGCTGCTACATTTACCATCAAAGCCGGCAGCATAACCGCAGACGTTCTTGGTGGACCTTAGAGGTGAATTCAGACGATGTTTCGGGAAAGGGCAAACTTAAAGCACTCACTACCAGTGGTAGAAAGCGGAGTAGTGGAAAGCAAAGAAACCCGATGGCGTCCGAAAAAGCGGGAAAGGCCCGTAGCAGCACATTTACCTCCTTTCATGCTTGCTTGACCGTTAGAAAATGGCCATGTCAATGTAAACATTATAAGGCCACCGATGCCGTGTCCTCCGATACCGTTAGTTCCTACTGTGTGAATATTAACGCTTGTTAGTACGGAGAGTTTGGTGTCTGCTTCATCTTCTTGCCATCCCTGTTGCTTTGGGCAAACGAGATTACCAAAGGTGGGCGCCTCACTCCACATCATTGCTTAGCTGGCCATCCGACTGCCCCGACAGATGATAATTTTCTAGAAAGAGCGAAGGAAGGAAGGCGAGGCGTAAAAGAAGATAACATAGAATCAAGACCAAAGTTATATGTCTGCATAGGTCGTTGATACACAATATGAATGTATATCCACCCACATATATTATACATCCATATCATATTAGGTATATGTGTGAGGATGATATCTAGCCGATGATGACGGTAACGAGGAGGCTCTTAGTGCGGTAACTGATTTACTCTCTGTTTGACTAATGATTTTTAGACGAAGCTAAAATAACGTCTAACAGTTGAGTAAAGCAAAATTGTAAATAGCGAGCCAAAGTTGAAGGTGGCACGTTTAACGTGTTAGTTAATTTCAAATGAAGTACATTTTAAATTCACACTTATTTTATGGCCGTGATCGTAAACGCTTGTCTCTGTATCGCGTTGCAGGCATCTCGTTCAAGCGGCTGGACATGGCGTGTTTAAATAGCTCGGGGAATCATTATAATGAAGCCGAACGTAATGTCGCATTCGTTATTACTTGTTTCATTAATCTTATGCTCAACCATCGATTCTTTGCCATCTCATAACCGCACCACTAGCAAATGGATCATGACGTCGATCTGCCCAAAAGTACCAAACAGAAGAGGAACCTCACGAGGCCGACTCTATTACACAGAGAGGCTACGTGTGAGCTACCTGCTGGGCCCACGAGTAAGTTGCGTCCGGGATCTGCATTTTCGGCGGTGTCATCAATTAATGGTAGTCGTCAGCCATCTGTACTATTTCGTCCAACTACTACAGACATTCATTCTAGATAAGAAGAATAAATGTGCGGTGGTGAAGATCTTGTGGACCAGTCAGATACAGCTGTCGCAGCAGCAGCGGCAACGGCAAAACTACTGCTGCCATTGCTACTGCTCACCATTCCTGCCTGCTCTTCAGGGCTTCACGTCAATTTACCTATTGGTATCCACGTGCGTAGAAATCAGTTCAGTACAGGTGATGAATCGTCCCATCGCAAGGGGTAATATTAGCAGCTAGACGAAAAGGAGAGGGTTCGATTGAAAGCTAAACAAGAGCGTCGATTTACCTGAGCCAACCCAGTCGGACCTACAAGTCTGGAAAAACTTGGAGAGGTGCCCCACATAAAGAAAACTATAATCAAGCTATGCTGCGTCGATAATAAAAATGACAGCAACAGCAGCAGCAGCAGTAGCAGCAACGACGACGACGACGACGACAACAACAAAATGGTGGTATGAAGGCGGGGGGCGCGGGAGGGGGTCGGCGGGGTCATGAGTAGCAGTAATAGTAACATCAGGGATAGCGACTTAGGCCAAACATGCGTAAACAGCCTTCCAACGCAGGATAGGATAGACGCGTTGCTGTTGGTCTTATCTTCAATGTCTCGATAGCATTCTCTACCTGAAAGTGAGTACAGTTACTACGCTTGTATAATATTATAAATACAAATAGGTCTGGTTCAAAGCAATCGTTCACTGATTACAATGACGGCATGGCAGTTGAAGGAAACCTGGGAGTGTTTTCAGTTGGCATATCAAAAGAAATCGGTACTCCTATACGTATGCCCATGTACGCTCACTCTCTAGCTTTTGACTGCCAGACGGACGATTTATGGTCATCGCACCGACAATACCATACGTACCATAGCTGTCTCGTGCAGCAGACAATACGCCCGGCACGTATTTGGTTGCGTGGTATGCTATCGAGGATTACGCTAGTGGCCATAACCCTCTCCACTAAGGCAAAAAACACCAACGGATGAAAATATGTACATACATGTAATAATAAGCCTGCAAGATTATACAAAGACATAATGTACATAAAAAAGAAGGAGTACGATTTCACGTTAAGCTCTCTATGAACTGAAGTGAATTGCCCACTTCCGTATGCCCCACGATAATATTTTCGACAGATATCCGTCGCAAATGGGCACGACCTAGTATTCGATTTTGACTATATTTTAATTATATTCGAGTATTCGCGTATATATTTATACATATTAGATCTGAGTAGAGGGTTATACAGGCAGCAAACGGGTGTTTCATTCGTACGATATACGCATTTTTGCTTGTTTCCTCACTGATAACAGTGGGTACTGGCGTCGTCGGACGAATTCCAATAGCTACTTCGTAACGTTTACACCCTTCACCATCGCATAGTGAAAAAAAACATAATAGAACGCAAGCCTTGTTACTTACGATGTAGCCCGCAGCAAAACGTGAAGCCTGGGGCAATAGTATAATGATAATTATAAACGTGCCGTTTTGCTTCGTGCTGCGTTTGTGTGGATGTGGATACGAAGTTGAAAATGGAAAGCGGGTGGGGGGTGACAAAGGAAGCTATTAGTCGTTTATCTGGACGTGCTAAACGGTGAAGATCATCGCTCGACAATAAAATCGATAGTGAACAAGCTGCAGTACTTTAACGCCTACCCTCAATAGTCATGCTAGAGCAGTACGGCCAGCTTTTCCAGCCGGTCTTAGTAAAACTCGAACCTCTGTAGCTATCACCATGTCTTACAAGCCATTCTCTATATCGTTAATTAGTATCGATGAAATATTCTATAGTGATTAGTTTGGCCTCTGAAGCGTTGATCAAACGACGCTACCAGCCAACTAGCTCACCCGAAACGCACCGTCAAACCCAAACGTTTATTGGCCGAGGATAATCGTAGCAGTCCGTCTATGAGGAGAGCCTAAAACGGCGATGTTCATTCGCCCATTTGAAAAATAGTCGTCGTTTATGATTAGCGATGCCTTACGAGCAGATATATGCTGAATGGCCTTAACGTTAATTGAATTCTTAGTCAAAAGGACAACATTTTACTGGCTAGCTTTTGTTACTAATGAATGATGCATATGGAACGGCTTAAATGGTGGAAACCCCTTCAACTCTGCGCCGCTAAATCGACATATCGAGTTTAGTTATTGTCGTGAAGTTCATGAGAGTAATAACACATCAGTAGCAGAGGAAAGCGTTCGTCCGTTTGCCGCGCTCCTGCCGCGATCAACCTAAATGTCGCACAATGTTCTCTCGATTGATTTTTAATAACAAACTACGTGACAAAGGTGTATTTGCTCACGCCCCCGAAATTAAACGACGAAAAATTCGTGCCAGCCTCAATGCCTTCATAGGAATTCCATCGACATGCACGCAGGTAGATGATAGCGGCCCATCGTGCTTCAGTATCGGTATTCGCCGAAGTACACTATGTAATATATAGGATAATATTGAATAAATGTATGCTATTATTTAAAGAGGAGTATTACGCCGCCATTTTGATCCAAGCTGTCGCTCATTTGGATGTTTTTAATGAAGAAACCATCAACTAGTCCTGGACCATTCTCAAGCTAACGGCTATACTTCCCATTCGGTCCTCAGTCGAATTCAGTTTATGTGAAACCACGTAGCCCGAACGAGAAGCGGCAGTGGCAGTCGCGGTGTTGCCCTAGAGCTACGAGGTTATTCTATCTCGCTGTTCCCGGAGTTTCATTTACTGTATATGTCCATCAGATGGTCACGTGGACGCGTGATGCTAACTAACGTTCTCCTCCATAAAAATTCTGTGCTAGGTACTGCAGCGATACGTTAACTAAAGTCGTTTAATTATGCTGCGATCCACTATTCCTTCAATTCCGTGCTCTGTGGAAGAGGCGGCGATCTCAGCAGCAGCAGCAGCGGCAGGAACGGCCGAAATGCAGGGTGAATAAAACGAGACGCGAGTAACGCCACGGCGGCTGCGCGGGGGTGGGGGCACAAGGGTTCGCAAAAGGGAGAAAAGTCCCAAGCGCATTTTGTGACTGAAATCAACTGAAAAAAGACGCACCCAGTGACGAGAGTGTGCATACGAAATTAAGCTAAAAAAAATTACCAAAACCGTGCTATGTACAGGCAGAGGGTAATGTGGAGAAATATCAAGCTAATATAACCGATTCGTTCAGGCAGGAACACATCGTCATCGCGTAAGGAGATTAGTGATCTGAGACAATAGGCGCACGTACCATAAACTAACAAAAGCACTCAATGAAGGGATGAGTAAAGGTAAAAAAAAAATTAAAAACGAACAAATTTCACAAATGCAATATTCTTTGAACGTTGAGTAAAGTTAGCATAGATTATGTTAGCCAGATATTGAGGAAAATAGCAAACAGATGGGGCAAGCAGGAAGGATCTGCGGGTCTAAAGGTGGTAACGAAAGGCTTCATGGTGTCGAGGGTTGGGGGCGCAGTGTGTGACATCTGCTGTGTACAATTATTATCACTGGCACTACCGCTTCGACGACAAAGATAACGTCATTACCCGTTGAACGGGCGGAGTGGATCGCCATCGGGAGTTGCCACCTTATGTTAGTGTTGTCGTTGCGCAAATGGTAAAAGTGGAATGGAGGTGCGTCCGTATCGACGTGCACGATAATGTATCGAAGCTTCTGAAATTGCTCGGAGCGTAGCCGTCAAAAGTTCCGGTTGAGACCCCGCTTTTCCTGCCTCTTCTAAGGTAAACTGAACGTCGTCATTGTGTAGACTCAGTAACAATACTGCCAACAAAACGGCCATGAAAAATATCGTAATTTCACCTGATTGAGATAAGTGAGGATTACTATATCATTGGACTCATCCAGATGGGTAAACGAACTCTTAACTCTGGTTTATCTAAGGGTTGCGTTATAAGAGTCAATGTGACCGTCGAATTGTTGAACAGATGTTAGTAGGTAATCGCCTACCACGAGTTGGATCACTGATCAATCCAATGACGAATCTTCGACCCGCCCTTATTTTTCTCATGCTACATAACATATGCATGTAACGATTTAAGTTTCTGGCGAATAGATTTTAACGAAATCATGAATGGTTTTTAGCAGTTGGGTTGCCTGATAAAAAGTCCGTACGGGTCAGAACAGTTCGACCTCTGAACCGTTTGTTTACATAACAGCTACAAGTACAGTCTCCTAACAAGGCCACGTACGCTGCTGCTACCTTCAAACATAATTTTGACCATAATTTGTGAATTTTGAATTAGGGGAAGATGTCGAGTTCAAAGCTGGGTGCACGCGGTCGATGCACGGGATGGACGCATCTGAGCACTACGGCATGTATATCTGAGTCTATTCGAATCGGGTGTGGGAATCGACGGCATTTAGAAAAGAGATATTAGACGGGTGCTTATAATGGGTTGATAGGGCGTATTGTACACGGGTCATCACTCACTGTCTGTATATTCATATCGTTAAAAATTCCGATTCTATTTGTAACGCCCCATATAATCGTCTAGACGAACTGGGCTAAAGTATAACTTCTGTTGGCTTGACACAAAGCTAGATATTAAATTAGCATACAAACAAATAACAATAGCGCGAATTACCATCTAATAATACACCAGTAGTTTTTAACTGGTTCCTTCAACCGGTCCCGATGGAAAATCGTTAAAAAATGGGGGCACAGTGATCTGCATATAAATGAAATACCACATTTTTACTTGTACTAGCT
>NW_019214923.1:0-40556 GCF_002532875.2 Varroa jacobsoni | reverse complement strand
ATATACATAAGATTTTTGATAAAAACATGTTGGCTAGTAGTTGGCTCTTCATCAATTAAAGGAGTTCGCATTGAAAGCTGATTGAATGGGTAAACTTCCACATCTGTTCTCTTGATTTATTCCTTTTTTTTCCTGCAACGTTTTTATTTTTAAACAGCTACAGACAAGGTTTAATTAGTTATAGATACACTCAATAATGTTAGCTCTGAGAAGAGCAATTTGTTCATTTTTCCTATCTATTTTGGCTCTCGACGGATCGCTTTTCTATCGGTAATCTATTACAGTTAATAGCGCAGTTGGCCAGTATCGGTAGAAGAATATGTGTTCTGCACGGTGGCACACTTTAAAAAACCAGATGCCGTTGTTTGCTCAGGCCTCCAATGTAGAACTGTACTACGTTACATGTATGGTAAAAGAAAATCTATCAAAACAGAATGCTTTGCCTTCTTTTGGTCGTCTCATTACAATCTGTTCAACACAAACAGTAGAGCAAAATAACGATAATTTCTTATTTACTTTAATTTTCATGTATCTGAGTCAACTCTCGTCAAGCGGCTTACCTCACCTTAGGTTTTCGGAACATTTTAGAAAAAAATTTTCTCATCGGTCCTAAGCTGCGACGCATATGAATGAAGTATGGCTTTGACAATTCTTATCGCAAAAACTCTTTAGCCAATTAAGAGACTAAGAATAGATAGGTAGTTCTAAAGCATTTTTATTGCAAATTGCTTATAAAATACAGACTTTATTTCCTGACCTTACCTAAAACTCTTACTTTGCTGTTTTGAAATAGCTCCCATCAATACGATTCACGCTGCACTGAAGGAACATGTGGGGAAAAGATAGTTATCGAAGAAGCGCGTCTCGCTACACAAAAAACAAGACAGCTGATTCTAATATAACAGCGAAAATGGGCCACAGAGGGACGTGTGGCCGCAGTCGAATGCAAAGCCAGAAAAGGCCGTCCTAAGTCCTATTACCAGCGCTTCCCCAATAGAAAGCACACTATGCGATTTATATATAATATTCTGGTCAATTCGATTTAATGCTACCCTACCATGTACGCCGTATAGCCTATCCTTTTTGTTTCGTGTGCTTCAGGACAAATACATTTTCTCTAAATCTGGACAGTCATTTTAAAAGTCTTAGAACTAATGAGATAGCAATAGCAATTAAGTATGTTGCATCTTCTTTGACAAATACCTGCACGAGTTCAACCCCTCTCGTAGGTCCAATAATTCAGTAAGTGATCGCGACAACGAAGGGGGTTGGCGGTGATAACACCCCAACACTTTCTCTCCGGCTACTTTTAGAAGGTGTTTGTTTCTGTTTCTCCAGGGCCCAGCGAGTGTTTCAAGATTACGTAAACTGGCGTAATCTAACTAGACCTAACACAGTATAACTCGGTTGCCACTATCGATAGCCCTAAACAACCACTAGCTCACCAACTATTGTTACAACAATGATAGAATCAGCAGCTATAACAGCCGCATCAACAGTAAAACACGCGGGACGACTCCCTCTACCGGTACGCCGACAAAAAAAAGCGAAGAGGGGTAGCTATAAAGTATTACGGCCTCTAAAAAGAAACAGTCCGTTCTCTCAGGACCAGCGCAAGCGATTACCCGTCAGCGACTGACGACAAGGGCGCGACGAACGACGCTCAACTGCGTTTACTCAACTACTGCTACATTATGTCATTGTTTAATTTCGTGTCGATACGTGACTCTACGCACTAGAACGAGTGTTTACTGGTCATAGTGCGATGCCCTTGTGATCATATGGAATATGAAAATTTGGTCTATAGGCGAGTCTATGGCAAATGGTTCGAATAGGCCTGACGAACAGAAGCTTTGACAAGGAACTTTTCGCTTAAAAAAAATAGGGTTTCATTTGGATTAGGACGATTTATCGACGTCCATTTGATATTCAACATAAAAATGTTACAACATACCGGTTGAACGAATCGAACATGCGAGCAATTTCTCGATCGAAAACATTAAAATTGTAAAGAAAAAAAGGTTTGTAAATTAAGGGCTTTGTCTGCGACTTTCATCTATTGTACGTACGGATTACGTGAGTCGTAAGAAGCCCAAATCTGTATAATACATTGCCTGACGACCGTACATTGACAACGAATCTAATTGTTGATATTATTCTTAATAATAGGAAATTAAGCGTAACATGTTGAGTGCTCGCGTGCCCTTATTGAGTACAATCATTGACTTCAACGTAATATCCACAAACATAAACATGGGCTTTCTCGCGGATCAGGAAAAACAATCTTTGCCGTGTGAATCAATTTCGGAGGGACACACAGGTGCAAGGCCGTTCAGGTAATTCTGACCCCGCGTTCGCCGGTTTCCGGTTTAGCCAGCATTTGTATCAAGGCACGGCCAACACCCTAACGCACATGGCATTTGCACAACGGTTGTATCATATCCTGACTAGATATCCTGATTACCCCTTGAAAAGAATTCGATATTTTTCCTCTTTCTCCCTGGCGCCAGTTCGCGCGACGAGGGCTTGTTTTACATATTCTACCGCCATTGTAAGGACAGCACAGCCACAACCAAATCACCCGATAAGGATGTGTTTCCAGGAAGGAATTTATGTGGTTATGGCACTGAGCTCTTCCGCTCACATGCTTCTAGGCATAACGAGTTTGTATCGGTTTATGAGCTCATGAACAGCTTATCAGACGAGATTTCCGGAAAGCCTTAAACACCCATTTCAATCATCAAAGTCGGTGCTTTCCTGATCCTATTTTTTGCTAAACATGTTCCCCTTTACAAGCATAACGAGCGTCACTGTTATGATAGGGTTTTGGCAAAATCAGCTAACATATTTATAATTCACAAGTCTCAATGGCTGCATAAATTGAGTGAGATAGAAGATCAGATTGGACGCACAAGACCGATCCTTCTTTTTCTAGAACAGGTACAAAAGCACTACAATCGAGGATCTCGCTGTGCTTTTTTGTGTTCTAATTTTCGGCGATGAAAGATTTTCGGCAACTTTTCGATAATTTTCTATTAACGTGATCGCCATTAGGTTTTTTTTCCCTAAAATTAGGATTTTCTCATAAAATATATACTAGCTATTATGGCACCGTCAGTTGATTTCATTTATGCTATAAGTTCTTAATGATTATTAGCTACCGTACACACATACTCACAGAGTGTAAGTACATCAAACCCTACGATAATTTTTTTTTATTGCCTCTGATGATATGTGATGGCGTACTTGCACTAGAAGCAGTATCACTGTTAAATCGGCAGTGCTATCGTTAATTCTGCCGAGTTGTGTACAAATGCGAACTGAGGATATTCATGTGTTATTATGTCAGACACTGAGCGAATGACAGAGAGGTTGGGTGCGATAAAAAACAAACCAGAACCTAAACTGAACCATTATTGTTGCGGCCGACAACGCACCTGACCGACGGGCTCTGACGCGCGTATCGCTATCCGTTTGCTTCTTGCTACTACTACTACTACTACTAAGCATTGATATATGTAAACTGCGGCATTTTCGATAAGTTGACTGGCAGACAGTACATGTCTAGATATCATGCTATCGATGTATTTTAGTTCAGCTAAAGGGGAGGAAACTTAACTTTATCTGATGATCTGAACTGTATGACTTATGGATGGTCGTCTATAAGTCGTGGCCAGACGTCCCGTTTTGTGTCTTCCTTACCGATCAGTTTCGCGGCAGTCGTAACTACAAATACATCGGCAGCAACAACAGTATATCGATAGCCGTAACGCCCCCCCCCCCCCCCCCCCGCCGACAAGAAGGATCACCCGGGGGCGGCGGCCGTATAGACACATCCTGGCCAAGTCGACTCGCTGTTTCCATTAGACATAATACTTGTTAGATAAAGTCATATTTGTCGAGGCAGTTCGCCATTGACAGACTCACGTTTTACGGCACCTAGGGTACTTGGGGCAGTCGGCGGCTGTGGATAGTTACCAGTATGTATACCGTACCGTGCCATGACGCCGGTCTTGCTAGAAAAAATGTCGCCACTTCAACAACAAGTTTCAGCGGGTAACGGGCTGGACCTAGGTTCAGGCGGCAGGCGGACAGATGTAATAGGCACGGCATTAGTCAGAAGCAGGAGGCTGAAACCAGCAGCTCTTTCGACAATGCCTTTTTATAGCGTACGAACGGATAAGCGAATAGAACGACCACCATTAGATCGAGTGACGAAGTTCCAGTTGCTGCTACTCGTACACGAAGCAACGATTCGAGTTTAGCCAACTCAATTCGAGGTTAGCGACCGGTGCGCTTCAAACGATAGGTGTAGACAGAAAATAGACAAATCCCTCAGGTCAGTTACCGAAGCACCGCAATACGGTTAAAGAGTTAGTCGTAGGCTATACATGAGTCAATGAGATATAGTATCATAATGGCACTTTTGTTGCATCTGACACACAATGATCATCTTCTGAAAAAAGAGAACATCACTACGTAGCGCCAACAAAACTAGAGAAAAGGACAGTACCATCAATGGGTATGCAGCAGCGGGTCTGTGTTCGACATAGCTCGTAGACGGACAACTTTTATTATATGAGCATCAATATATAGCTGCAGCTTTTTGTATACGATGTTTATATCGCTACCCATGGTCAAAATAAGTGAACAGCGAATCTGCGACGGAAAACTTAAAAGTACCTTGGCTTAGGAAAACTTAAAATTAGCAGGTCGTTTCGTGGCTTGCTGATATCGGCAACTAAATCTTCGATCATAACAACATACTACTCAAAATATTTAGTACTGTATTTGCTCTGCCCGCCTCCATTAACGGTCCTGTCTATGATTCAGTTTATTTATTTGAAAAACAACTTAAACATTCATGATTAAGAAAATTGTATGTTTGCAAACTTCGTTGGGCTGTTTAAGGGAAAAGAACGGATTTGACACGGAGTGGGGCACTTTCTGAAATTGTAGGAATGCGTTTCTACCAACGTGATAAGCCTTTGATGAAGGTCACGCCGAACCCCCACTAGCCGATGTTAAGAATGCATTTTCTGACTTTTCGTAGAATGCTTCGATCATTTAAACCGGTAAATTAAAAAAAAAAAAAAAAAAAACGAGAATTAAAACATATTTTGAGGAACTAAGTAGAAAAATGTGACTTAATTAGTACAAAAAATGACGTTATGCAGCTCGACGAGCTGAGGCATTATCCTAAATAGACACCTTTATGCAGCGGTCGGGGAAAAAACACCATAGGAAAAAATGCATACTGCTAGACTTTTACGAGTCAGCATTGCTATTGACATCAGTTCAGGTTCGAAGCCTAGGCCCGATGACTAAGATGATCCGAACTGCATCAGATTCGGACAAATGCAATAGTAGCGATTACGGATCATAGTAATGGGTCATGTCTATTATAAAATTTGTATAATTTTTTCCAATTTCAACCAATAACTCCAACACTAATTACTGATACAAGATCTCACATTTTAAGGAAATGTAAAGCCTTATCATGATTGAGGTATCAATCGATGAGTATTAATGTGATATGGACATATGTAATGATTCAACGTCACACATCTGTTTCCTTTAGAGGGTACAGGGTCTCGCATTGTTGGAAATAATCGTTACTTATATATAATTAGCCAGATCTAAACAATACGTTTGTGCGTATAACAAGTTACCGTTGTCATCTAAACATATATAGGTATCTCTTATAAAAAAAAAGTACTCTCACCATTTGAAGCTTTAGCTTGGGGCCTACATAAACCTGAACAGAGGAAAAGTTACCGCTGTAAGTGGAGATCATCCACTAAACTGCGAATTAAATTGGTCAGAATGGTACAAGGGCAACAAATTGTCAGGAAAAAAAGAGAAAGTTGTCGCGAGAGAACGAACTCGGTGCGTGTCGCAGACAGATCGATGTAATAGAACTTTCCAAATGAAAGGCCTGTAAGTGCTACCGTGAACGTGTCTTCCATAGCAGGACGTTCATTTGTGACGATTAAAAATCGGACCTAAAAATTGAATAATTGTGTTTAGCGTGTATGTATTTGGTAATCAAGTAGCGCAGAATCGCGTATTGCGTATGAAAAGCAACTACTACTCGATGGCGGACTAGCGATAGCGAAGTAAAGCTAGCTTAAACGATTACCTTGACTTTTCTAGCGTCCCCGGATGGGGAGCAGCTTTCTAACGGTAATAGTTCAAAACAAGATTTCTTACTCTCTTTTCGGAAAGCCATGTAGAGGCCGCGCGAACGATCATTGAAACATAAGTTGTCTGGTAAGAGCAAAGGCTTGCTACGGCGACAGCATTCATTTAAGTTGCTCGTTATTTTCAATGTGCGTGGCTTGAGTGAAATCTCAATTTCCGAATAGGCGATTGTAACGAGCGCGCGTCTTCCTCTTCTTGTCACGTTGAGCTGCAGCGGGTCTGTCGTCGATAGAGACGGCCCCGGGAACGTATACTGTGTGTAACCTCATACATTTCAATTATTGTAGGTATACCTTCAGTATACGTAATCGAGTACCAGCCAAATGACGTCGAACCGACATTCTTCCCCTGTAAAGAAACGCCAAACAAAGTTACATAATGCTTTGCAAAAAGGTCCTCTGTCTCTTCTCTTATCATAGAGTTTATACTTCGTTCAGAAAGTTGGAAACCAGCTGTTTTCTGTCTTTTTTTTTTTAATTTACTTCAAAGAGAAGTCAGGTAAACGTCATCTAGGCTAACAGGACAGCATGTTATGGTGGCACGATCTTATCGGTGATCTATGCATCACGGTATTCCAATACTAGTAGACTTATCACTGGATTCGCCAGTGAGGTGATCTGAAACGAGATGGTTAAATAGGAAAAGGAGAGTCACTAATATGGAAATCATTGGTGGATTTAGACTATACTTCTTCTAAACGGTGCAAACCTCAGCATTTTGCTTGCCAACGTGCATCGAGGAAGGAAGAACCTAAGCTCAGTTTTAGAACGCGAGCTTCTGATCGAGAATGTGCCAATATGGAGGCAGCCTATTTAATTGCTGATTTAACGTAGTAAATTAGTATAGATAATGTGGGGCTCTGAGTCGCTTAAACCATTCATGGTAAGGCGCTTCCGGTGCAAAATGGACTCGTTTGTACTCTTTGTTATATTATATGGATCTCCTTAATGGCCACAACAACCAGGCAAGCTTTGAAAGCTGACTACAATGTCTGGTTCCGGTGCCGAATCCATTTGTCATCCAGAGCCTGTTGTAAACTGATTTAGGTACGTATCTGAAAATAATATTTCAAAAACCTTCACAGAAAACGTATTTTTTTTAGCAGTACATTGCTGCCTAGATTGCCAGCTTCCTTAAGATAATCCAACAGATCGAGGATTGGTCGAGGACACTGAATAACTGACAAATTTAACACGGTCATAATATCGTTGGCTGTGACAAGCATTATCAATCGATGTCTACCTATTCGGGCCGAACGCTATTTCTATATAATAGGCTTTTTTAAAAAAATTATTTTAAATCGTGTTGTCAGCGAGATTGCCTACATTTTCGTTAGCCTTAAAACTTCTTCACAGCCTCTAGACCGCTCTAGCGGAAGGCAAACAATTGTATACGTCCTATAAGTTACAGTCTATGAGATTCGACAATAGAGTGTGTCTTCTAGATGAATTATAACGAGAAGATTGAACCGACAGTGCTGCCTAATCTGTTTTACTTCTTACACACTTCGAATTGCATCCTACTTAGTTGGCTTCATTCCGCCGTAACGTCTTCGATACTAAGGACAACAAACGTACCCATTTAATACCGTAATACTAAAAAATTAAACCTATAAGCATTACGGCTATCCTGCGAAACATTCACTAAGTATATATGCAGAAGTGTCGTTTGATTTATAAATAATTCCAGCATGATATCTACAAGGAATGTTCCTCATGAACTATTTCTGGCAAACAGACATAGGTTCAGCAAGAACACTTGTCCACCCAAGTTGAAGCGAGATATTTCCCATTAATTTGAGTATTGTTATTTGATAGTATAAAACTAAGAAGAGCGCGGCTTGAAAGGGCCTTATAAGTAACATCAAGTGCCATTTCACATATTGTAGAATACTGACTATTTGTAAAAAGCGAACACGCTGCCTCATTAGGAAGTCTATAGGCTTCGTACTAACAAACTGATCTTTCCCAATACCAGATGCCGACCGTAAGTTAAAAAAAAAATGCTATTAAAAAAGTTTGCTCTAACAGATACTAACCTTTGCACGAGTCTTACTATGGATCACAATAGTAAAGAGAATTATAACGTTGCCCCTCGTATTAACGGTTGAAACCAAGACTATCGCGTTTTATTCAGTAGAAATGTACTTAACGACGTCTCGTACTCAACGGTATAAATATACTATATCTCTAATAGCCAACTGATAAACAGCAGTGGAACTGGTAAGTGGCTACAGATATTAGTGGTTCTTATCCGCTGACAACAACGAGTTTTTGGCCTAAGTTACTCTTTCACACTTTTGGAAAACTGGAGGAAACCGGTTTCCAGTGTTGCTTTGTGATACACTTACATTCCTATGTGTATTTCTAGTGTGGGTATCAATACACTTCTATCCTTAGGATCTTTCGAAGAACTGAAACGTTCACGGGCGGTCAATTTGGGATCAGCATTTGGAACAACGTTCTGCATTTTTAATTTGTCTATGTATAATTTTCAATAAATTCAACAAAAAAGAAAAAAATAAATCAAAATGGTAACAACATTTCGTGAACAGCTTACGTTTTTTGTTGTTAGCTTATGATAATTTTCACATATGGCAACTATAACATCGGTGGCTGTGTGTCTGGGAGTGTGGGCGCATGTGCACATATGTATCTGTTTTGCTCACAATCGGGATTGAGGTAGACCAGATAATTACAGGCACACGCTGTGCCTGTCAAGAGAAGTACTGCCCTAGATATTCTTTTTTCGCACCTATCATTCAAGAGATTTTTGAGATTGAGCTTGTTTGAGAAAACAAGCAAAAAAAAAACCCGGTCAACAGCCGTTTTAAACTTGGTTTTCTGCGTTGCTCAGATGAACGTACGTCATCCTGTCTTCGTAATTAGCGGATAACTTTTACTAAGATTTTCAGTGGTCAGTCAATGAAATTAAGTCAGCTGAAAGCGCTGTCATACCTTGCCGAAGCAGCTCACCTAAATATGAAGACACATCACCTTTAAACCTAATTTGAACCAAGCAACTAAAGTCCTTATTCTTGTCTATCTAATACTCAAAACCTAATGTATTCCATACAAAACAATAGAATTTTAACACGTACAGAGACGCAAAGTTCCTGCGGATCCAACGGTTTGCCGAAGTAAGAAGAATCCATTCATCACTGCGGCCATGTCCCCTTGTCGACGAGACAATAAGCGGTCTTTCGTCAAATGAGCACGTTATAATAATCACACGACTTTAGGTCAAACATAATTTTTCTTATCAAACCGAACTGTGGCCATACCAGATAACGGAAGTAAACGATATCCACACCTAACAGAAACATAAGAGGCAAAGCTCTAATTTCCAACAAAAAAAACATAGAAGCATTATATACAAACATATCTATTTCGCATCCTGTATTTTATTCAGAAGGCTGAACGTTGAACGAAAGCCTCGGCATTTAAGTATCCGAGTTTGGGTAACAGTATGCGGCGATGCCATTGGCGCTGGTTTGAGAGAGACTCTGGTTTGTAGGGGATTTCTTCTCACTCTTTAGGCGACCATCAACCAGTTTCGTACCATGTGGAAATTTCAACCGAATCTAATAGATATCGTTTCGTTCACCATTTACTTTCTGGCCGTCTGGAGATATCGTTCTCGGAGAATTCGGTCACTCGACTCGACGGTGAAAAATCACATGAAGGAAATACCAAATCATCTAAATAGAATCGATATAACTTTTTCAACTGTTCCTAATAATTTTGACAATATTATGATGAAAAATGTTCGACGTGTTTTGTTTTCAATTAGTGTGTTAGTGAAATGTCAAGCGTTGCAAAGGCTTACGTTGCCCTGATCCAAAGATCGTCAAAGTTGGTCTTTTTAATATTTCATTTAACTGCACTGTCACATTTTTTTGCACTTGAAATACATCTTATGAGAATAAGGATTTGAAGATTCGAACTTTTAGCCTAACCTAGGTGTCTAAAACAGGCTTGATCGTTCAGGCACGTGTTTATTTATTGAACGAGCTCTAAATCACTTTTACAAAAGGGAGCCATCTATAGTGTTTTACGTGACCGTTTGGGAAAATAAAGGCTGCAATGAGTCTTGACTACCTCCCGGTTCGCGGACATTCATGACGGCATGCAACTGACAAAGTACTTCCCTATAACGAATGGACCGCCTGTATTAGTCCTGTATTACTATTGCCATTACCATTAACCACACCGCTCAACACAACAGCATCTTTGATATTAGTTGGACCATTTCCATTATTGCTATTACACCGGTACATTATTTTAATATGAATGCTTCTGAACCGTCTCTATGAAGCTACAAATGCCAAGTACAAACTCGAAATCGTCTTCTAAGCCGTGCTGTTGTCATTTGATAGTTTCAGTTAGATTAGGGTTGGCCTGTTCTAGTGACAAATGCCCGCTAAAATTTGAACATATCGTCTATATGTATAGGATAGAACCCTAAAACTGCTATTGGTAACCTATCTACCTTTAATTTTTTTATGAAGAACAATTAAAATTTCACCTCGGGAACAGGCAGCGTGGCCACTAAATAATATTACGGTAGAGGTTCATTTCGGCCTGTTACATTTAATCTACTTTTCCTATAATATGCATATGTATATGTGTCCGGTCTATAGTGGTCTACTTTAAGGCCCACCCTATTTTTCGCTATTGAGCAATTATCTTCCGCATAAAAGTAAACAAATCATTCCAAAAAACGGTAAGTTTAAACACTTTTTAGCCCTGAGAACTGTGGCACTCATTCGGAAATACTTAAAAATGCATTAATGATTACCAAATATGAGATAATGTATCTGAAATAGAACAGATTTTGTCCTATTTCAGAATCCAAACTGTTTTTTTTTTATCGAAATATTAACAGATTACCATGAAATATGCATTCTGTTGTACCAAATATCCAAGACCCACTGTAGAAACTCGTCCTACATTGTGTCCTGTTAAGTTAACTCATACCTGGAAAGAGAGGCGGTTTTGCAGCAATAGTCTATTTTTTTTGTCTACTTTTGGTTATCTATCTTACCTGAGGTGAACGTTGACGTTTTTCTCAAATAAAAGGTTTCTGAAAAGCTGGATCGTCGGCACCAACAACATAAACTTAACGCTGCTGAACGCCTCACCCTTCACGGAAATTACATGATCGATCCTTACAGACAGGGAAACACATAATATAGTGTCATCTAATGAACCAGTGACATAAAGCACTTGTTGTGGAAGCACTATCACGCCATTTTCATCTTTTCGAACAGCGTTCTCATCGTCGCTAGGAAAAAAACTCCTTTTACTTGATCTGGTTGATGAACAGTAGAACGCAGGCAGGTATCACAAATCACGACACATCATAGAAAAGTCGGAGCCGAACTGCACCGTCCGCAAACCCCGTATTCCGTCTATTATTGTCTGAGAGCATATCTGCGAGTGACACGAAAGGAAAAATAAGTTAAATGACTGTCATTAACAATCACGCATTACGTTTGTACCGCTGAAGCCATATGCTTAGCTTAAAATTTTTGAGATCTAGTCCGACGCTAACGTATCGCTAGTCGTTCAGCTAGCACTATCCGCTTGGATAGCACTTGAATAGGAAACAAATGCACTCATTCGGTCCAATTGCATTCAAGTCTTGGACGACTTGAACGATCAGCGATCACGAATGATATGATCGCCGTGCGACGACCTCGGTCCCACTTCTCCTCTCCTCGTAATGATATCAGCGATCGCTGCACAGTGCACATCTGATACATGCTCGTAGTTGTAGTTTGGCGGCTGCCGCCGCCGTTGCCGTTGTTGTTATGTAACGTTTTAACAAGTCTCCGGCTTTGCTGCTTGAGGCCGATACCATTAGACCGAGGTGACCTTTCTAACTTCGCCAATTGTACGGCCTGATCAGTTGATCGTTGCCTCGACGCGCCAGCAACAACTCGGCGAACATTCACGTCGGCTGTTTCTCTACCGCCCAAGCGACCAGGCCGCAGTCAATCTTAATGGGCGGGCCAGCCAGCCAGCCAGCCAGCCAGCGGGTGAGCAGGGCTGAGCCCGGGCGTCACCCGAAAGCGAGGAGTAGCTCCGCCCACGGCGGTTCTGAAATAATCGACGTATATATCCCTCTTGCTCTCGGCGGCAGCCGCTGGCCTCAACTGTGGGGTGGTTCTAGACCAGCCTAGGATATTGTAAACAGCGTAAGAGCCAGCATAGAATGGCGGTAGTCGTAGTTAGTAGAAGCAGTCATAAAAGGTACAGTTGGCCGCTGCCGCCGCCTTCGCTGCCGCCGCTGAACTCTGCATATCGAAGAAACGGGATGTTGAGAGGAGCCTCGATTTTGCTGCTTGTAGACGCGGTTAAATTGAACGGTAGATGGCGCTTTATGTTAGGTGCTCTTACCGTTATAGTTGGGGCTCTCGCAGCGCTGCTAGCAGGATCCAAACGGCCTCAAACGCATTTTCTGATTAGTACTCCAGGCGCTCCAGGCGAATCGTCTTAGTCCTTCGAAGCGTTACTACGGGACCAGTGAATAACCTGAACAAGACTTGGAGCGACACCTTGCGAGCAAAGGCTCGTTTGTCTTCTGGGGTTCTGCCTACACAGCGGAGTCTCTGTAGACGATTGCCAAGCCCCGCTATCCCCTCGTAGCATAGAACGCAGGTATTTCAGCGACCGCTTACAGTCGGCCAAATGGGCCTCAACTCAACGATGGATTTCTTTGTCAATGTTCGTCTTACTGTAAAACAAGTGAGCAATATGAGTGTTGCTGGCCGTGCTCGTCACATACAATACAGTTGGCTTAAGAGTGCAGTCTGCGGATGTCATGACCATCCGACCATTTGCATACGCTCAATCAGAAGTTAGTGTTGCTAGTGCGTAGAGCACTGATATAAAATTGTATTATGCAGGATACATGTCTAGCATTTTACATGAAAGAGATGGGGAAAATATCTTAGAGTTAGAGGGATCGACAGATGGTGCAGCTCTGTTAGATTGCTAGCGATTAGTTGTATATTTATCCGACATTCGTGCCGTTGGACGGTCAAAAGTTGACCATAAAGAGACCTACGAAAAGCACGGACTAATAGCCGAAAACTGTGTGACCGGCCTTAAGTAAACTGCCCACCGGCGAATCTTCTATCGAGTTTTTTCGACGATTTTGGCCGCCACAAGTAAGGAAAATGAATTAGGGATATTTCATTATATTAGCATCTTTATAGACCTTTTTTTTGCCATCAAATATCTGATAGATTTATCGGTGTTGTTCTTTCCAGTGTTCGTTGAATTTGGCTGAGCATCTTGCAAGCCCTGCTATAGTCGGCTTGCTAGCGTGTCACACGTTCCGGTTAGTGAACTGAGCGCTTTGTAAACCTTCAGTGATGTACGCATTGGCTAGATAAGTGAAGTAGCACACAAAAAATAGATCAGTTGTCGCTAGATATTTCGCTCGATGCATAATTTCGGAGTTGTTGTGTGTTGAAGCTTGATCAGACCTTGAGCCATGATACCTAATCTAAAAGACACGTCCGGTTGAGAGGTGCATAGTTTAGCGTTTTTAGGAATATTTAGATCTCAACGGGAACAGCTAACGCTCGGAGAAGATTACATAATCAGTGTGGGGTCTAAAAAATGCAAGGAGGGATGAATTTTTTACGAAAAATCAGTGTTTATTACGTATCGGGTGTGAGTAGGAGGGATATATAACTAAAAACCTTTGTGCGCGTTTTCGATATGACTACTATAGACTGTATATTGTACGAAACGATTCGTTCGTCAGGCCTTTCGAACATATTCAATTCAGGCAATTTTAAGCCTGAGCAACTGATTTTTCTTGCAATCGATGGCAGCGCTTCGAAATCAGATGATGGTATCATTAATTAGAAAATTTGTGTCTCACTTTCCTACTGAATCACCATCACTCCTGTAGTATCCTCACGTGGTGTGCAAAGCTGACGAAGACTTTACTGCGTCTTCGTTTAGTCACAAATCGAGCATATGTAGTATGAACGGTAGGAAGAACGCTGATACAGGTTCCATTTGAACGGCATTTGTTATCGTGGTGGATGACAGGATCGATATCCCCAAAAAATCATCTCTTCTAACTGGTCTGTATCAGCCTGTTATCCTTGAAACGTTAGTCAGTCTATGTTGATCTATGTAATTCTATGCATAGCTTGTAACTGGCATCGTCGGCTAGTTTACGACAAACATGAAAAAGGCATAATATGTACCTACCACGTTCCTACCAGTTCGAAATCAAGGACATCTACATACAGGCACATCGTAGTTATTGCGACACAATATTCCTTATTATACACATTCTTGATGTAAGCCTAAATATATTTTTCAGTACTATTAGAGCTATATATATATAGCCTCTAAGCTGCAGTCGCAGCTTAGGGGCTATCTGACGAAGCTAGGGTCTTCTTTGCTCATAAATGTTATGAGACACATTGATTGATGGGGCACATTATCCGATATGAAAATCCTAAAGCTGTAAAAGCTAAGATTCTGTACTTAACAAGTTTAAGTCTTGGTCAAATCGCTATGACTGGATGAGGTTGATGCCGATGTTCAGGCTTTACTCGACTTTTTTAATATTACTTGAGCAGCTGTGCTCTTCTGTACAGGATTAATAAGCTCACAATAATTTACTTGTAACATTAGAAGTAGAAGCCCTCATCAGCTTGCGTATATCCAACCAAGTTAGAGTAAAAAAAGCTTCTGCTTTCAAGTTTTCAACACCATCGCCTTTTCCATCCCGCACGCACGCACGCACGCACGCACGCTATGTGCTATGCCAGAAGAACAATTTCTCTCCAGTTAACTTTTTCCATGTGAGGGCCGTCTACCTACGAAGCTTTCTGAAAATCCTCACGAAGCCCAAAATAGAGTCGACCTTGGAACAAGCCATTACAACGCTTACAAAATGTTCATTTATAGGAACATGACTTGTCTCGTAAGCCTTAAGGCCAGCAATAGGCAAACATGCATTGTCATTGAACAAATTAATTCTGGGTAAAATTACGTCATCATTTAAATGTAAAGAAGTTACCTTGCGTTGCTGACAAGACAAATATCGATACGGCTCATGAGTCCCGATTGTAATTACATTTATAGCACCTTTGAGTCCTTTTATTGGTGAGGTTTTTACTAGGGTCCTACCTATGGCGTACTAGCTGATGCTGAATCCGTCGAATAAATTAACTTCTACCAGAGTTTCGATGAGTGTTTATGTTACTGTAAGAACGTGTTTACTCCCATTCAAATAAATCTTATTAGGACGTTTAGGACACGCCCTATACATTTTTGTTTGCTTTTTCGGTTAAGCTTTTGAGAAGAGAGACGGGTCACAAGATATGAAGTCTAATAAATTACAAGGCACAATGTAACTTTGGGCAGAAAAAAGACTTAACGTAAATTGTTGTTTGGGGTCTTTTTTCGCATAGTTCCTTAGTTTCGTATAATTTTTCAAGATCACCACCCCAGAAGTCATACGAGCGTATCTAAAAGCTTGTGGCACCTTCAATAATATTTTTCTATAGAAAGCGTCCCAGTTTAGTCGAAGAAAAAAAAAAAAAAATATATATATATATATATATACTTCTACTACAATTCAAAGCAAGATGTGCCAGGAAAAATTAAACTTTCCAAAGAAAGCACCAGAAATATTATCGAACGAATCCCTATTGACTACCTGACGTAATTGAAATGAACGAATACTATATATCCAATATTTATATAGCGACATAGAATAGATACATTTATCTATTTACAGTAATCTATGCTGACATCTGATTTTTGCTACATACGTTATATTGGAAAGCTTTCAATTTCCTGCCCTATTTTCTGAAGCGAAATTACGATAAAAATGTTGCTCATGTCGGAGGAAACACATGTGTACTTTCAGATCTCTGCCAGTTTCATAACACTGTCCAAGATTCTATAAAATACAGAATATATATATATATATATATATATATATACATACGTAGTGAGACTTCGCTAACGTATTACACTATGTAAAAATTTAGATAGTTACTTCGTTGTATCTACGTTAAATACTTATTAGCTTGGTTCGAAGATAATAATTCAAAATTAAACAAAGATTTGCAAAACTTTCCTATAATTATCTACTATCATGCAATTTATGCACTTCTATCCCGTTACTACATACAGTGAAATCTTGACTCTCTGCACGCGTATATCTAGTTTTATAGGGAAATTTTTATATGGAAAATGAATATTTTCTTCTGATTTGTGTTTCCTGACGTGTCTTGAGCAGATCTTCGGGTCCCAGAATAATAACAATAATAATTATTATTGTTGTTATGGTTATATTGCGAGCACAAGGACTGATTTCAAAGTAACGTTTAAATGTATTTCCTAAAATAGAGCGATGCCATTGGGCCAGCGTTAGGTTCTAAGTTATTACCTATTTATCAGACAGGTAAAGGACACCCTGAGACTAAAAACTGACCAACTTGAAATAGCAATAACTCATTTATTTCCTTACGTTTCTAGCCATCAATAGACTTTTACCCACGACGAGATAGATACCTATGCAGAATTAACTGGCCATACATAGTGGGGAGGCAGGAGACGGGGCAATTTGCCAACCCGTCTCGAAGGCGGTGTTTTGCATGCTTAAGGCTGCGTATTCGCGCTAGGCTTTATATAAAGTGAGTCTTCGACCCAACTTCCTATTTATCATAAATGGCTTTACGGTTACATATAAAACGATTGTCATTCTTTGCATAGCCAACACGTGTACACATACATTAACTAATAAGGTCATCAATGTTACTTTTTTTCTTTCGGTTCAGCCAAAGAACTCGATGCACTATAAATTGGTTCGGTCAAACCATCACATTTTTAGCACTCGAACAGCATCGAACGCTTCTACAGAATGCTGGTACGTCGCTGACCGCGATCTGATGAAATTGTCCTGCGTCGCTTCCTCTGTAACACGGTGTATCCTTGGTAGATGTGCGTGTTCTGATCGTATTGTGGCAGTTGATGACGTTGTACGTAGGGGTTGTATCGCGTAAGCGAGTTCCGGCTGTTGGTATAGTAATGGGCCGTCTGCATAAAAACACACGGTAAATGCTGCGATATGTTAGGTTAACAGAAATAGTCCAATCACAAAGACAATAGCGTAGCCTGTAGGCATACAGACTTTGCTAAAAGGTTACCTTCATTCGAATATAAATAATTAATCAAAATCAACTGTGTTGCACTAATAGAAATGTCTACAACTCTTTTTACAGGACTGCTGGCCTATTTCCCATTCCTACTGAGTTAATAGGAATATTCGGAAATAATAAGTGCTATCACTTAAGGTTAATGCAGTATAAGAGGTATTTGAGACTTTAAGAGCTTCTTCTATTCGAGTTAGGCCTAATACATTCACGAGCCTTGAAAGGAACGCAAACGTCATGGAACCATATCTATGCCTTCCGCTAGTCTATCCAACATTCATCTGTGCAGGTAGATGCGATGTTCGGTAACTTTGAATTACGTTAGTGGCTGCATAGAATCTTCGCGCAGGAGCTGCCAACCAAAATGAAGTTCTTCGGGGCTGTATCGCTGGTTGATATGAAGGCGCATAGCTCTGATCAGTTGATTGAGTATAACTATAGTGGGTGGGACCATATCCTGGAATTCGTGAGCATAAACCGTCGTCACAATAAGGATGTGAGTCAGGGCACGCACTGCATGCGACGCCTTCTATATACATTTTGCCGCCGATCACGTTGCCCCTGTCATCATTAAACATATCAATGAAAAAATTAATTCTTGGTAACAATTTTTTCAGTAAGATCTCACTATTGAGCCAGATTATCGAAAAATGCTATGCGAAAATATATAAACTCTGTTTTCCTTTAAACAGAGCAATCACTTGCAGCATTTCGACAGTATCTCTATCAAGTATATCATATATATAGATCCATATGTACCATATGTTCTTGGTGTATACATATCTATATATATATATATATATAAGCTATTATTGAAAAGATGAATAAGAACTACTTTTGCCGGTTGAAAGCATTATCTTTTCTGAGATTTAACTGATGCTCGATATGAGTACTAGTATATTCTATATTCTAAGGTAGCGGACACAGATACATTGCCGAATAGGTCACAACTAGGTCAATTTTCGCAGGTACAATTTTGAAACGGTATCGACACCGGCCGGATCCAAACACTCACCCTTCGCCATAATCACACGTCCTCAAATCACTTGTTGCCCCATTTGTGCCCTCGAAAACGATTTTACCGCATCCAACTTTTTCGGTTTCTGCCCAGAGAAGCTGATATAACGAAAACGATATTGTTATTGTTACGCTACCAGGCTGATTAATGTACCCGTTTAAGCGAATCCGAGGTGTCGTAATCTTGTGTGACATATTTCATACGAGTTTTATCGAGGGTCACTAGTGTTCGTAACACGTCCATGCAGTGACGTACCTGGGTGAGATGCCCGATAGATTTGAGATCGTGTTTTTGAAGTGTAAGACGCCGGCCAAAAGAGTTTGTGTGGAGTTTCGCGGCTTCCTCATGGCCCCACAGTTCCTCGACAACAACGCCCCAGGTGTCCGGCTCCAACTTTTGATTCCACACTTCAGTGATATATATGTTTTGGCCGACATCAGAGTAAGAACCTGTAGAGCGAATGAAAAAGATAATGTTCAGATCAGAAGATCAGATGATATTTGACGATTAGTGGGAATCGGATTCTCTTCTCGTACGTGGACATGAACACGCCTTTAATTATCGGATAAATATAGCTTTGCCTGGACTTGAAAGTCTACTTCTATGCTTCAAATGCACGGGAAAATGGATAGTGGTCTTCTATGAAATCTCTCTACAGCCTAGGTAAATAGTTGACGTATTTCGTATACGCTCATCCGTGCTGCAGGGGTTACCTGTAGTGCGCTGGTTAGGATGGTCGTGCTTTAGCTTGCAGGTCACCTCCACATGGGCCTGTGCGTTGTTGGCTAGATCGTCGTCCCATTCCTAGAAGAAAAGGACCACTTAACATTTCACACACGGACTGTCGCCGACTAGCCAGTTTATTATCCAGCCCGCTAAGAGAACACGTATTGATTATTACACGTACTTTTATTTGTCGCACGGCACCCGAGCACATTTACGTATGCGTCGAGTCGGCTTTCAAAAGTAGACAAATCATTTTATCTTATTTTGGCCTAGTTAATACTTACGAGCTTCTTCATGTTTGCGGCAGCCGGCAGTCCGTATCTTCGCAGAAAACCTTTGGCTGCTTCCCGCCGGATTCGATTGTGGGCTAACAAAATCTCTTGACGTTCCTGTCCGTCTAAGCGATGGTCGTCAACGATCTGGCAGTAAGGATTTCGTCTCTGGCAGGTGATGTGTCCTGCGTAAGTACTTGATTGTAGGCAGGTAAAATGCGCTTGGCTGAAGTAGATCGCGAAGGTAAGGAAAGCACCTATAACGTCTGTTCGTAGGCTATTGAGTAACATTGGCAAAAGAAACAACGTTATTCTTTACATGAACAACCAATGGGGACGTTTGGTAGGCCTGCGTATCTAACGAAATCAAGAACGTCAATAACAAACAACTCTGTGTCTTCGTTGATGTTATTTCTGCTGGAAAGCGGTTTACAACGTAGCCTATCTCAGATTTGAACTCATCCATATAATTTAATAGTCAAATTGTAGGGCTAATAAGATCGAAGTATTAAAAAAAGACAAAAATGCTCGACAATTTTGGGCTGTCGTAACTCACGTTTGTAGGCCCATGACGCTATGAAAGCTCTTGCAGTTTTAGGAGTGACGCACTCGTCAGATTCGTCCTGTAGGGATTACGTGATGAATTATATACAACAGCCATAATCCTTGATCACCTATATAGCTAGTGCTTCATAATGTATGCCCTTTCATTGACAAAGCTATTTGGTCAACCGTTTCAAAAAAAGTCGACATATCATCATGTTTCCTCACATATTCAAAATCGTTGCCTACTTCTGGGCTACCAACGCATGCAGATCTCAGCCTACAGAAAAAGAATATTGTTTGTGTTATAAGTTGTATTGACGTCGTTAATAGTCTACGTAACCGAATTTATCCATGGCTTAAAAAACCAAGTAGTAAAAACGATCAGTACTGGGTAATTGAATTCGTATATATATATATATATATATATATATATATATATATATATATATATAAAGGTTTTTCGTCACATTGACACCTGACGAACTTCACAGATAACATTCTCTTCATTGTTCGACGAGCATAAATAATTTTATTAAAACCAAAGAAAACCCTGTTCATTTTGCTTAATTAAATTAAAACGAAACGCGGTTCATTATGATAGCGGTAGTGAGTGTCGATAAAGCCCGATTCAGATTCAGATATTACATCGATCTCGTTTTCTTTGGTCGGACTCGCTTTTATCGCTGTGCTAGTCTATTTGTTCAGGTTCATCACCGGATCCCCGATAGAAGTAGCGTTTCGATGTCGGAGATAATCGCCGATGCCTTATTCATTCCTCTGATTTTTAACATTGGCTTGATTTCGGCATAAATGAAAAGTCCCATCATGACTAAAAAGACATACAATAGAGTGTGTCAATTGTTTTGGCTTTTTTTTTTCCCTGATATTGAGCTAGTGCTTCATTGAACCAAGAAACGAACAGTAAACAAAAAATAGGAAATATATAGAAGCAGCAACGGTAGTGTACGAGGGAGAAAATTAATTTAGAATATTAAATCAAGTGTGTTACTTAGTACCGAAGGAGCCGTCTACTTTTTCGTTTCGTGTGCGAAATGTACGCGGCACGACCGCACATAAATGTACCTATATCCACGCACGCGCATACAAATTCATGCATATTCTATGTTTGAAATCTCTGACCCAGCTCGACCTTATGGCAGCTTTGCTGCTGTGCGGGTTTTTGCTATCCGACGCAGCCCGGAAAGGTACAAACTTTGCACTACTGTTATACGCCTGGCGTGTTACGATAAGCAACTAGGTACGTCAAGTCTTCAATCCGAGGATTATACCATTGAAATGTATCATAGCCGCATAGTCATCGCCATCAGCAAGAGTGGCAGTAGCATCATCGTCATCATTACACCGTCTATTATCATTGGTAAACGCACTGGAAAAAGCGAAACCGGCAAATTTCTTTATCGTCTTCTGTTAGAGTCCTGAACGCCCGCTGACGAAAGAGCGGTCTCTTGGGACTAATTTTGTGGCACCGCCGTCCACTCGCCGTTGTCGCTGCTGCTGGTTGACGTTTTCCAGCGACGATGCCAACCGCTCAATAACGTTTCGCGGGTGGGTAGACTGTCTTCACGTGCACGTGCTGCTTAAACGTCGCTGCCTCTTATAAAAATGACAAAAAAGAAGATCTGAAATAACATGATTCGGTTCATTTGATGCTGGTGCCGACGACAAAGCTGCTTAATTCGTTCCTTCAGCTGCTTGGCAAGGCGGCAAAAAATAGCGATGAAAAAGTCTTTGTAACCAGTTATAGATAAATCGGAAAAGAGCAATTTATATCCTGCCTGATCGCCTGCCCATCCTCCCCGCCAAATCCGCCAAAGGAGCAAAGTAATATGCATAGAAACAAGTTCTGCATATAATACCAGCTGGCTAGAATGAAAGCAAAACAGAGACTCAGTACTGAAATCAAGCCCGTGAGATAATAATGGATCCCTGAAATGATCCGTGAATGGGGCACCGAAACGCAATATGCACTGAACCTGTGTCTTCCAGAAGATTATATCAGACCAATTGAAAATGTCAGTACCGCTTCCCAACCCTTTCGTCTCCAAAATGTACAATCGAATCTGTAAATCCTGGCTTTTGAGACACTGAAGCGACACCGTAGGTGCCTCCGTTAATTGTAGATTAAAAAATCGCACAAAGCCATTACAAACTATGCGTTTAGGAGCTCGCTAATTTCCACGATATATCTAAGCTGTATATTGTTCTAGCTTAAGTACACTGGTGGCAATAGACATCATGAAGGAATAAGCCCTTTAAAAATGTAGTTTCAGGGTGTACTGGACGCTTCCTAATCGAAATGCTCGAGAATACGCCAGTCTTCGCTTATTTTCTTTTCATTAGGCAAAAATACATTGATTACACCGAATAAGAGCCGTTTTTCTCTCTTAAACTAAGCTATTTTAGTTCTTGTTTATAATTCGTACAGGCTTTTACTATCCAATATATTCATCACATACGTATCTAAACGTCCAGGCCAGCGGTAGAAATGGTGTGTACGAAGAGAAAAAAGTTCACGTAATAGCTTCTAATTATGAGAAGTTCACTTTCAGATCAGATACAAAGTCCTGGCTATTTTCATCCGAGCAATTTTTCTAGTACGGATAATAGTGCACGGGCGCTGACCTAGGGAAGTCTTATCGAGTTCGTTCATTTCCTTTCACCTCGGGCCTCGCGGCCATACTGCGAGAGTGACTGTACGGTAGTCTTGGCTTACGATGACTGTTAAAGTTCCATTTTATAAGCAAATATTATTGATGCTGATACAGGTAATTACTGTTTATGTTGTATTGTTATTTGTGTTGTATTAAACTAGAATTTCTGCTCGTTTTCACTGATTTTTGCGCTGAGATCATTTTCTTTAGCTTAATTATCCTGGTTCGTGTGATTGCTGAAAACACAACTAGAACAAGAAACATATTACTACTCTCTAAAAAAAAACTATTTATTTTTTTTCTATGTAGGGCAGATTGTTACGCAGCCCTTATATAAACGTTCATATTTCCACTATATAAGAAACCCCTCATTCGTATATTGTTATCTAGCACTGATAGCCTCAACGGAACAATCGTACCGATTCTACACTAGCAAAGTTGAAAAAAATGTATATCATCAAATAGAATAGTTGGAAAAATTACTCGAAAAAATGGTAAGCTCTAGAAGAAAAAAAAGGTTATCAAACAATAGCTTCTTTCGGATCGAGCTTCCTACGCACGTTGGCCACCTCTTCAAAGTAGAGATGCTGCTGTTATATAACTATAAAAAGGTCTGCTCTCAATGTGACACAATGACAAGATCCTTACTCTCCCTGCATCGACTTCCCGTATCAGTTCCACTGGTGATCTAACCAATTATCCCGAAAAAAAGTGTTTTTTTCTCCCTCAATGCGTCGTTGGCGATTATCCGGGTGCGTTAATACGGAAATTCGTATTCGCACGCTAATGGGTAACGACAGTACGATGTAATACATTCTGTTTGCTATCGCGTCCTTCGTTCTTCCGAAATAGATGTTGACTACAGTTCAGTGGGGAACGGTTATCTGTGGGCTTAAATTTTTGGCCCAGCGATTGGGAAATACTTGTGCCGGGTAGAGCGATGGGGCTACAGGTAAAAGGCAAAGCACATATGCTCTCGTGAAAAGCATAAGTTGACAAATCGACTTTTAATTTGACCGCATTGAAGCTTGCTGCATTTCTAACCGGAAACGTACATTTACTGCAGCTCCTATGTAAACTGTATATAGGTTTAAGTTTATCCTGAATACGCGCTCGAATGGACATCTATCTCTTTCAGTACTTTACCTAGTTAGTAGAGAATTAACAACAAAACAGCTCTCTCACTAACGCTGAGTTCGGACTTGGCTTCGGATACTTCATGTATCGATTTGCGAAAATTCTTTAAGGCTGAGCCGTTTAAAACAAGCGGCATTCATCCGCCTGAACTAGCTGCTATCAATGCTCAAATAAGAATCACTAACGGAAACGTAAAATAAGCTTATGGTACGGTTAACATGTAGCGTTTTTACATGCAAATGCAGCCGAGCATAGCGGAACAGAAGTTGACACAAGCGATCCAAAAAAAAAAAATAGGATTTTTTCCCGTTGCTGTGTCGTTTGCAGTCTTCCAAAGCCAGCTTTGAAGAGGTAAAAACACCACTCCTAAAACCATCTGCCAATAGGCAGATAGCTAGCTATTTATTAAGTTGAAACACTTTATCTGTGTTTGATTGAAATAGTACTACCTTACTGATCAGTATTAACGTTTCTATCGTCCTGGTGATCGCAATATCGAAATCACAAAAAAGTATGGATTGGGTTGGCTGTTACCGGAAGCGATTTCTGCGCCGATATTATGCTAAATTCTAATCACCAACCTAGGCAAGAGACTAAAATTTTGTATCGGAAGCTGGCGACAAGCGGCAAAAGAAATGACAGTCGAAAAGCGTTTGAATGGTCCCGACCCGTTGTTACTTGTACGGGATCAACTGTGGAAGGGGCAAATGATAAGAGAACAGAATCCACGGGGCCAAACTGTGAATGGCAGTTGTCATCTTCATCAATCTAACAGAAAGGATCAGTGATCGACGAAGAAAAAGAAGGGCGTAAAAACATGTAGTCAGTGCTGTAAGCTGTTAGACTGGGAAATGGCAATGTTGCTCTATAATGTCGATCAATGGAAGTATCAAAACTGGTCGACAGCTATGACGAATATATGTTAACATCTAACAATGTGATGCAACGCAAGAAAGCTCACTACCAAATATTATCTTAATAATCTTTTGTTTTTTTTTTTTATTAGCAGGGTTTGCTTTTTTGAATCAGATGGCTTTTGGCCTATTTTTTAAATATGACAGATTGTGGTTTCCGATGGATGAAAAACAAAAAAGAACGCCTTAGATTTGCCTTTTGAACTCCGTGTAAACCTAGAGAGTGCGATAGAAAATCTTTCAATGAGTAGTCGAATGAAGGCGCCTACGAAAGAGGTCAGGAACTTTAAGGTGACACTGAGTCATGTGTAAAACAGAAGTCTATTTAACCTATTGAAAGTGTGGAGCTGAATAGTTAGTTTCTTTGATCAATTCAGTCTTCCGTATCGCCGGCACGATTTTGAGTCATATCTGTTTGCGTTTAGAAATCAACATTGCCAGTGGAATCGCTCATCTTTACAGACCTAGTTTCTAGGCAGGGAAGCCTTATCACAGTCATAGTACGGGCGACCTGTGCTTGAGGGGCAGTTTGCCGCGTGCCGGTTTGCACCTGGCTTAAGTGTACCTGTAATTTTTTTTATTAGATATGATCAAACGGTTACAAAGTGATTTAATGCATAAGTCAACTTACCTCTATCGGTCTGTATTTGGTAGATATTAATTACATGCACGGCATCCGCTCACTGGATTCCAACATATAAGTACACTAGAAAACTCGCAACACTCTACTTCTTGGGTAATCTGTGACCAAAGCTTTAAAGTTTTTCCCGAAAACAGATCCAATAAATGATATTTAACTTTTAGGTAAGTTAATAATACTAGTACTTGCGTGCCGTAGATTCTTAGTGCATTTATCGTATAGACAATTGTTGTAGTCCGTTGTGACAAATGAGCTTTTCTGTTGGCCGTCCGAACAGACAGATCAGTCTATTTAGCTGACTTATTCAAACAGAGTACGTCGTTTTTCAAAAATTAAATCATTGGCTTCAGTAACAAAGATAGAAATCTACAAGTTTGCAGCGCGGCCACTATCAAAGTTGCGCGCAACAATTGAGTTCGACTATCACCGCGTGTGTCGATTTTCTGGGGAAAATCAATATAACAGCAGCCGCGGACAAGTCACGACAGCAACTAAAAGAGGCTATGATGAAAATGCGACAAATTCGTAATTTCGTTTTTCTCTTACAGTCTTCAGTTATAGCGGCCGCCGTGAGGGAGACAGAGGTTTTTATCGACTCTATTTCAGTGACTGCATCCAAAGGACGCATCCTCTGGTACTGCTATAGGATAGGGCCCTTTCCCCATATCGTGCCGAGCGCTCGCGTCCCTCACCCTGAGATCCGAAAACGGCAGACGTCGCCGGCACCGTCTCGACCGCAAGGGAACGAGCATCACGGTCAGCTAGAGACTCCCATTGTGGCTGATAAGGTTTGTAGACTAGCTATCATCACCCGCACAAAGGTGATGCTTGCTTCTACTAAGCTGTAATAATTTCACTAGTGTCAACGTCGATAACAGTTACTGGACTTAAACTAAAGCTAAGGAGCAATGCCTTGCCTGGTCCAACCCCCCAGTCTATCGCGGCCGTTGTTCTTGTCTCTTTAGCTCGTTGTAAAGGCATTCGAACTACGTAAGTTTTTTCATCCATCTACGGCTTGCTTGGTGTCGCTAGTCGATCGCACACACGACAAAGCGTCGATGAGCAGGGCCGAAGCGGCCGGATAAGGAGTGTAAATGCCGTTTTTTGACGCGAACCGTGCATGCTAACATGCAACCCTGCCCATATGCAATCATCCCTATATAATATGACAACATGGACGCATAAATATTAGTATGTATTGGCAGACAGAATAAGACCAATTGTCATCAATGCCCTATTCCTTGCCGGTTCAAACAATCGCCCCGATAAGACCGGCCGTCGAGATTATGTCTCTAATATAGGAAACGGTACCTCCGGTCGTTCAACATGAAGAGGATAATATCACACAAACAATTATTTGCTAATTAATTGTCCATAGGTAACTAATTATTTTATCACCGCCACCTAAAGCTACACCCACTGGCTCAAAGGCAATATGAATGGTAATGAATCGTGCAAGCGGCAAATGGCCGCGTTGTTTGCTCTCGTACTTTTAGTGACAATGGCAAAGAGGCAAAAAAAAGACTTCAACTTTGACCCATGATCTGTCATAATTTTCTTACACTTGCCTCAAACAGAAATCACTTATAGAGCGAACAGCTAGATAACAGTCTAAACTAATAGTACGTTTTGATTATCGAATACTGGGAGCAGTCTGTTTTAAGTTGAACCCAGCTACGTTGAGCGTCAATATCAAGATGCAAAGCGTTCCTGTTTTCATTGAGCGGTCCACAGACGGATGACGCGGGGCGATGTCAAGTGTGTCTACGCCAACTTTAACTGCAACTTTAATTCGGCAAGAATTTAAACAAAAGTTTAAACTTTTAAAAAAGTTTTAAGCAACTTTTAAAAGCCTACATTTGTGGCTGCGCATCGCTTTTTTTTTCCTAACTATAAGAAATCTTTTAGTCAAAGGTTGAGTCTTCAATTTAAGCTTTGGCACCTTATCTTGTGAATATATATACTATAGATTATAAACTATAGAGGCACTGAGGGGTGCTTTACTGTAGATATCGTCTGGAGAAGTTAAAACAGAATACTTGTTTGGGTTGAATAGCAAGTTTTAACTAATGCTACTTTGCACGAATGCAGAGGTCAGTTGTACATTATTGATCTCTAAACTTGCTTTCCGATTGTAGATTTACGCTATAGGCAGCTTTATATAGTTAGACGCCTTTTTTTCCTAATAAAAGTATCCAAAATAAAGTCACTGCGGAAAAATACAAACGAAATATAAGAAGAAGTCAAGCCGGTTAAGATATTCACGATAGCTAGGAACTTATGATAACTAATAAACTTTGAAGGTCTTAACGAGGGAGTAAAGCAAGCAAAGCTTAGGCCGAACGGGAAGCTCTGCTAGCGTTTGAATGTTTCACCTAGTTAAATAACTTTCATCGTATAGAAATCCATTCTTATGCAAACCGTACAGTCTAACGTATGAATGTTCTAACCTGTATTTTCTTACCTTTAGCAAATCAATCTATATCTTCTATATTTATAATACAATCTATATATATACGATTCTAAAAAATATTTCTGAAGCTCAGTCTTTAAGGTGAAGACGCTTATCGTGAACGTGTGTATCAAATATTTCGTAATAGCTCACGAAATAGAAACAACTTTTGCTGAGTCGGTGAATTTACCGGTAACGGTAACCAAGAACGATACGGATCGATCTTGTCAGGATCCTCGAAGTATCCGACAGCGTCGGTGAAAAAACTTTTGCTAATTAACACAGAAAATGTCAACGATAAACACACATTGAATCGTGGGTGACAGCGCCCGATTTACTGACCGGCTTTGTATAATACAAAAAATAAAGTGGCAGCACAAAAATCCTAGTGCCCTATTACGGATTAGGCAAAAATCCCTATTACGGAAAATGGAGCGCGGGTTCAAAAGCAGCGAATTTGTGGAAACGTTGCGCATTTCCTTTGTTCCAAAGCAGGTACGCTGGAGAGACCTTATACCTTTTAGAAAGCAATTTTATGATTTTTCTCTTAGGATTACGAAGGCGCCGCTTCAGTGCCTTATCATCCGACTTCAAATCTACGACCAGTTAAATGCGCTTCCAGTGCCTGCTGTAACAATAGATGATGTTACAAATGATTTACGAGGGATGACATGTACTTCAGCTAAATTCGCTGACTTTGGAAGAAATCGCAAATTTAAGTCTATAAACACTAATAGGCGTTTCACCTCGAAACGGGTATAGATATTTACTATTGGCAATTAGTTCAGGTTAATGTTTTTCTTCTAAAGCAACTATTTAGAGTAACAAACATGTGCTAAGTACTCCTAGCTGAGACTAAAGTTATAAAAAAAAAAAAAACGCAACAGTATCATTTTGACTTTAACTTGTTTATGTTTGATATATATATATATATTGGATTGGAAAGAAAATTTCCGCGCTTCAAAAAATTTCCCTTTCTAAATTCCCTTCGCTTGCAACGTACCGTTAGAAGTCGCTCCTTCTGCTCTGATAGTAGGCTGTAACGGTATTGTGTTATGAATGAAATGTTTATTCAAAAGAACTCTTCAAATATGGATATTCGAAGCGGGACAAAATACATCATTGACACCTTCTGTACTATGTATTTCATTAACCAAACACTACTGCCAAACACTACTGAAACAGCATCATGATACGTTCACCTTGTGGACACTAACGGAGCTATCGGTAGAAGAATTGCTAAAGAATAGTCTAAGCTTAAAAACAATACCCGAAACCTAAAGAGTGCTCCCCGCTCTGGCCGCCGACTAAATGGCGATCATTTAAGGGCACTTCAAAAGAAAGACGGCCAACAGACAACTTGAAAATTGTAACCAAAAAGATGGGCCACAGCCACACATGCCGTCATTAACCACCTCAAGTTGCTAGAATTTATACAAAAAAATTGCAGTTTTAGTACCCCATGAACCTTCTGAATCCAACGAAGAATCATCTCGCCTAATATTGAACGTCACGTGGGTAGGATAACCGATTTTTCGACAGGATTAAGGAGAAGTGGTGTCTGAACGTCAACCACGCATTCTTCGAAAATGAGGAGCCCCAGGAGAAGAGGAAAGCTTTGATAAAAAATTATGTTGTGATATTGTAGGGGCCTAATTCACTGAAAACGAATAAGACCGTTAATAGGCATATTACTTTTTGGGCCAACCTGCATGAGAAAAAAGACCCGACGAATGAACCTACACAGCAAAGCTGTTCTCCTGGACTTCGCACACCTTACCGAATTTTACACTGACAGTTCTGTGACCATTTTCGTTTACTGGGCAGTCAATTTCGCGGCCCTTCCTGCCACAAAGATCGGTAACTTGAAACATGGTTGGGAAACTTCTTCCAGACGAAACCGCTACCTTCCAGCATGACCACATACACTGCTGGTGGCGAGTGGCGAAAGCGTCCTGAACGACAACAAGAGATACACACCATGAAAAATTATTGTCGCAGGAATAGAGAAAGAAGTGCTGCTTTCAATTCAGTAACAAAGCGCAGAAACTCTCCTTTTAATCTAATTGATTCGAGTCAATTCCAGTGAATTTTGGTCGACCCCATGGAGTAAGTCTTATCTAAGCGTGACAGGACATGCTCATGCAAGTCCTCAGTTATTTATGGGTCTGCTTGAACATTTCAGCCCGAATTTTATGATCAGCAAAAAAGATCGAAATTTTTTATTGCTTGAATTTTTAATGTCGTTTTAATATTATGCTTCCTGTCATCGACTACAATCAAAAGAGTCTGACCTCTGTTGCTTTAGTAGCAACGCGCTGCAGTCTATTCATGGCGTAAACACCTTGACCCTAAAGCTGTATATATTTTGACATTTGCCCGTAATTTTTCACCTGCGGTATAATGCTTAGTAATAATGTTTCATAATAGATTCTGTTAAATTCACTGATTTACGAGCCATATACTTCACGCGTATATAGATTTTCCTTGCCCGAAGAAATCGTAGTAAATGTTTAACCATAGCAAAAAGTACGCCCAGTAAACGATAGCAAATCTACAATATAATTCTACCCTGTCCTTAAGGGCTATGGAATACAAAGCCCGAAACTGTTTTCGTTGCCTGCCACGTCATCCTCGATCTATCGCATTGAAGATATAAACGAATCCAGACCATAGATTGTCAAATTTGATGTAAGTATTTACACCACAATCTGTCTAACTGGACTCTAACCGAATTACAGATATAACGTTTGGAGAATTGCAAGAAAAACAACGAAACCATGCTCCAGAAGGTTAGGTCAATGACCAATGATGCGAAAATATCTACGAAATTATTCCAAATTAGGTGATGCAGACGTCTGGTTTATGCGTTTGTACAGACACACGACATGAACTATATGTGAGGGCTAACAAGCAACGTCAGAACACCACCTTCTATGGTACTAGCGTATGTCTGAGGGCTGCCACTAGGATCAGCAATATCGAGTGAAAGAAAAATTCTACTAGCGACCAGTTTCACAGAAGACCTCGACTTACGAAAAGCATTTACGTGAAGTGTTAACTTCAGGCGAACAGTTGTTACTCTAACCCTATCTATTCCATAACGAAGGACACATGTACCGAGACATTATCTCAAAACGCGTAAAACTTTGATGAATCACTTAAAAAAAACGCGCATGCCGAATTTTTTTTCTGCCGTTCGCCCAGAAGAGTGAAGGCTCAGATTAAAAAAAAACTTGACGCAGCTTAACTACTTTTGCAAAGTCCACGTGGTTTCGGGTGACCTTCTGCCCTTATTAGCACAGATGAACACTTTTGCAATGGCCGACATTGTGAAGAAGATCGTTCGAAGAAGATAGCCAATTCATACGTTACAAATCAGCTGAATAACATGTGTTGAGTAGGCCCAAATTTTACTTCAGTTTTGCGTAGGCATGTACATATTAATCATACATGTATTCTAGAGGCAGGGCCTCTTGGTACAATATATTTGAAGACTGATGCTTGTGTAACTTCCGTCATGTCCGCGGATTATGAGAATCTATGTGGCATTTAAGGAATCGATTCCCCCGCGCCCCGACGCGGCAATCTGGTTAAGCTTTTACTTGAAGGATCTTTATCAATGCTTGACAGAGACGCATTCGAAACTCCATCTTTGCAGGCCCAAACAAAATATGCCGTCTTCATACCTCGCTTTCATCTCAAATTTTCACTTCTATGTCGGCAATTACACCTGTTATTGGTAATTTGTAAAGCTCACATTTTTTCCATACAAATATATAAGAGCCTCTGCGTCAATGAAGTCCTCACCGCAGGACCAGACTTACTGTACTCAGTGATCTTCCAGTTTACTTTAGCTTGAATCGAAACGGATCAATTAATAAGATGATTCAATTTCGCTGTACGCCAACTGCAAGAGGCTGCTTTTATAGCGGATTTCGCATATCGATCTTATTACGACGATCGTTGTTTTTTTATCGCTTTTTCCCCACTACCTAACGTACTCTCGCATCGCTTGATTCTAGCTGATCTCCTTGTACCACAAGGGCCAAAACAAACAGGTCGTTACCGTACAATTTTACTAGCGCTTTTACCAAACAACTGCGCGTACTGGTTCCCGCTTAAATGAAACAGCCAGCAGCAATGGCTTACTCGTCAAGTCGCAAGGTTTCAGCGCATCTGCCCCGTTCTTTCGGATACAACCCCAGCCACAGTTGGCATAATGGCCGAATGGGAGATAATATGGCGGCTGCTGCTGCTGTCATAGCGTCATTTTGAAAGGCATACACAAATGCGTGCACCCTGACTTTTCTCATTTTGACCGATAACGAGGTGTTATATGTGTGGCCATGTATTGGCCGTGGTACTTGTGTGTTTCGCTAACAAGTTCACAAAGACAAACAAAGTGGAAGTACATTTCCGCGAATCTGATGGCGCGCTTGCTTTCGTTCCTCGTTGCCGCCGTCCGACGCTGCCGTTTCTGCGGTTGTCAATTGTATTGAGTTCTCATGGCTCGTTAATGCGTTAGCGTAATGGAGTGTTTCATCCGAATCGGCTGACGGCCGCCGTCTATGATGAGCTATCTATCTCCGTTCTTCAGTTTTTCCTTGTCAATATATGAGAATTAAAAACGGAAGGGTCAGAATTAGTTGTAGTTCTTTTGCATTCGTATGACCAGGCCAGGCTGCCACTGCCGCAACATCAGATTACAGATTGCTACGTCACATGTTTCGTATGTTTTTGGAAATTTGTGCTTCTTTTCAGAAAAACCGGCCCCAACCCCCGAAGCCCGGTGATCTGCCAGCGTCAGATCAAGCAACCAATGAGAGCATAAACAACCGCCTCCCCGTTTGACCTGATAAGCGACAAATGAATACGAAGGATATATGCGAATGCCACCAAAACGGCTCACCCAAGTCATATTATAGTTATATAGTGACTATGTTAGTAAATAAAAAGGAGCAGATACAGTGTTAGTGGACGATTATCGGTACAACAACCACTGCGTTCCATAAGCCTTATTATCTGGCCGTAGGTTTTTGCTAGTATAAGGAAATCGTGCTTGCGACTGTCCACTATCCGGTGGTACGTTAGCAATAACTGGTCCTCAGATTCTCAGCGTAAATTTAAAAGAGACTATGAAAAACATTTGTAATTGTTACTCAGTGTTACGCAGGTAAGGACAGACACGACCGAGCTCTGAGGTTTGTCAAATGGCCGAAAACAGGCGTCTTTCATGTGTAAGAAGATATGCCGTTGTTATCTGTGCGCAATCTTTTCTTCGCAAGAAGACAAATTTATACTGTTGTATCGTGCTGTTGGCATTATACAGCATATATATATATATATATATATATACAAAATTAACGAAATGGTCTGCTCCATCGCCTTCATCCCGACCTGAGTCTACGTTTTTAGAGAACTTTAGTAGAAGAGTAAAAGTTTTTAAACGGTCTGTCATTAGAGTTACGACTGGCCATTTACATTTGTCGTCGAACTTCTTACCAAGCAATGGCTTATATATAGGCCCTGTTTTTTCGCCAATTTCGACATTGCTTGTTTTGATCGTCCTAATATCAACCCTGCGACGAATTCTGTTTGTTGAAATTAATTTAACCTGGTCTACAGGCCCTCATAAACAATTGGTTAATCATAAACATTTTATCTTCCCTCATTTAATTGTTTGTTCATGATTCCTTATTCTTTCTTATAATGTTTTTGTTTAAAAGATGTTGAAATAGACAGAAATGTTTCTTTTTGTTTTGTAACAAGGAAAGTTTTAATTGAAAAATACAAATCTCCAAAATATTTCTAATGCATTTTCCTCGAAAATATACAGATCCGAAGGGGAGCACGGCATTGTGTTTCAATATTAAGATCGCTCTTTGTAGAAACTTTTCTTCGACGTTTTTTTACAGAAAGCACTATTCTTCTGTCGGTAGCAAAATTTTCTCAAAATTCCCGGACACCATCATCATAAAATACCTTACCCTTATAGCCTATGCTGCGTGTTTAATATACATTCTGAAGAGACGCAATATGAAGCGGTTACCTGAATTATATTTAGTTTTGGTAAAAAAACGTTTCACAACAAGATTACCTACAGGGCAAAAATAATTACACAAGCTTTTAGTTGTATTCAGTGCAATGGCTTCGTGCGACTCATTTCTCTATACTAGAAATCAAGTGTTCTATCATGATCAATTTGGCCACTCACTTTCAATAATCTCGTGCTTGCCTTTTGCCTTGCCCATCGAAAGGCCCATACGCTTGTTAGCCCTGAGAAAGCTGCTCCTATATAACGTATTATCGTTCCTGTAAACTTTAAACTACGTTTAGATAACATATAAAGCGATGTTAAGGCCGCACGCGCCATAGAGCTCCGCAGGGCATAATTTCGACTAGAAATATTCATTATTTTAGGCAACGTGCTCTATACGTTTCGTATATATAAACATACGGCGGACTATTGTTTCTTTATTATAGGGTGCCGTATCTCTGACGCCCCACGGCCCCATTGCGACAACGACACACTGAAATAAGTTAAACATCAGACGCTGACCGTTGAACATATCTACTTTCGGTGTTGCCATTAATCGCTAGATTCAGTGACACCATGAAACCTGCAACGTCGGGTCGACTCTGGGCGCATGGTGCGCTACTTGTTGTCTTACGCACGGCGAGACCTTTTTTACCGTCCCAACACAGCATTTTCTAGGGGACAGAAACGCTATGGAGCGAACGGCATTCAGCTTTCGACTAGCTACAGCAGTCTGCTTGGCAGCAAAACAACAAATAGACCCAAGGTGGGCTGGATTTTTTCGTCCGACACCACCATCGTTTTTGTCCAGGCACATAGATGGTCACAAGCTCGGGCCTGAATCAATCCTAGCTGATCAAAATTAGCAACAGCATCGAAAGCAGTACAGTGGCATCTACTACGATACTCTGACCCTGTCTAGCGATATATATATATATATATAATATAGTTGTCTCGATCAAATAAAAAAATCTTTTTCAAATAAAAAAAAGGACAAACTTTCACAGGACTCGCAGTCATGAATGCATTACATTACATTGATGGTGGTGACACTTATTGTAGATTCTAGAAAAAAAAATGAACGCCGAACGCAATATGCGAATCCCTACTTGTAATCACCAGAGGTATACGTCCAGCTTGCCGCAGCGATTACCAATATATGGTTGCCTCTGTGGCAATTTTGTTCGGCAGCGTAAAATGCTACGACGAGGTACGTTGGTACCAGTCACGTTGCTGTCAGACTGGCGGCACTCTGTCTCGGATAACCGGCACAAAAGGTAACGACGGCGGTGAACCGAGAAAGAATTAGACACGAAGCGGATCAGACAGTAAATCTAATGGGCTGATTCTGGCTAATGGGTTATTGTTACCGCCAGTAGCTGCCAGCCATTTGTTATGTTTATGGCAAGCCTGTATAATGGGAAAGCCCTGCTTCTGCTGCATGCATCGTCAGTAGCCGAAAACGATTCTGGCAGCATTAACATGTAGGACGTTAGCATTTTACTGCGGAGCGGAACTACTCCTCGATCAGATGTGGAATTGTACGTTTCAAGTAATGAATGGATTGTTTAGGATATTTTCGTGTCTAAATGACGATCGCTGGTCTAATAAATATAGGTAAATTTAAGTAAAGTTAAATTTAAGATTGAGGAAGTCTTCAGTGATATCTACAACGCAGGCGTTAGCCGCACTTTGCTAGCCACGAAATATGCATTCCCATCTAACGTTTTTGATACACTTCATAAATCCTGTTCAGTCCGCATTTAGATGCCCTTAGACAGATGGATTTTTAAGGTTAAAGCAAAGGATCTTAGCCGTTCAAGTGTTAGGCGGCATAGTACGTACTCACTGCCCGGCAGCTTCTCCGTTTCAGGCGCAGCGAAGTACCACAACTCTAATAACGCCCTATTATCGGGATTTTATGTTTATGTACTTGAGCAAGGTGATACTCGTACGATGATTGGACGACATAACAATTTGTCACTTTTTCATTGGCATATAAATATTCAGTTCCTAGGGGACAGTACCTGCATCAGGAGAAGTGCCCTTATATCAACTTTTTAAATCATAATATGGACCTTTGTTCTTCTGAACTTCTGTACTTTGAAACTATAAAAAAAAAAACACATTACAAGAAGTCTATAGGAAAATCGACTTTTCCAGAAAATACTCAAGGATTATATGTTCAACTCGAACTGCAATCTGAAGCTAGGCCGATATCCGCCCATCCAGACTGAATTCATTTTTACAGATAGCTTTTTATCTACTGCTCAACGGTTGGACTACTAAGACGCGATAGGAACAACCGTGATATAACTATTGCGGCATTATATTACCATAAGAAACAATCTTTACAATCAATAAAGGGTGCTGACATTCTATTTCGTAGACCTAGCTAAATTTAGATGGTCTGAAGGTCAACTAATCCATGCTCCACAGCTGAACATGCACGTGCACTGAAAATGCTCGAGACTATAGTTGCGAAGAAATACTGTGCAGTATAACAAAACGTTGGGTTTAATTGTAGAGAAAAACTTACTGCAGACTCCTTTTGAATGTGTTGCGTAGAAAGTGGGACAGAAAATAATGAATTATGTCAATGCGCGTTCCTGCATTTTCCACAAGCCCTATCATGCAGTTAGTCGTTACATAAGTGCGACATGTGAAAACTTATCGTGCACGATATTAATTTCACATAAGGATAAAAAATCCAACACATTAAATTCCAACAAAAAATACTGCCGTTTTGTTTGGGTGCAGTGACACCATCCGTTAGAATTCTGCCTGCGCGAAGTTGGTCCATCATAGCTAGACAAAATCTGTTTATCTGCGAACAGAGATTGAAAAATCTGCTTTCTCTATTTCTTCATCTTCTGTTGCTAGTTGCTATCCAACCTTCGCATATTCAGTCTTATCCGAGCGTTTAGCATAGACCCCTACTAGACTATCTGCGAATACGAGGAGCGTTTGTTGAGATCTGGGACCCGGTCACCGACTTCACTCTGGCGTCGATCCAAAAGCACATCCACAATAGATTCCACTTTTCCGTACAGAGAAACTAACTCATACAGGCAAAAAAAAAAAATATTTCAAACGTGGGCCCCCCCACAGAGAGTGGCTCAATTGCAGAACTTCGACCCCTTTGTCGAGGCGAGAATGCGAAAAAAATGAACGCAGGCAGTGCTATCGTCTGCCGTTTGCGCCGTATTCACATCCACCTTGACATTTTATAGGCAATACTTCTACAAAATTTCGCGAGATCTCCTCTATCGAAAACGGCTGATTTAGTTATCATATTCATACACACGCCCACAACTATAGTAGCCGTAAAAGATACTTTGTGATAACTTCCGCAACGTTTATGTAAATATATGTCTGCTCATTCACGAACCGTGTTTCAGTTTTTCTGTCTATTCTGAAATGCGTTATTTATAGCGTACTGACTAGGTTACGACTAGGCTATAGTTTCGTCTATCCATCTCCTAAAGTATATCCCAAAGATTCATAGCGATACTATGGTATTCCCTATGTACTAGCTTTACTCATGCTTATTAAATCATCAGTGGGAAACGACTGCACAATGCTGCCTACGGCCTGGTCCGCGCGAGGCATACCTCGTTACGTTCGACGCCGGAGAGATCGGCAACCGTGATTTTTTGTTGCTTCGCTTGGCACAGTTCTTCCTAGTTCTTCTCTCCTACTAATTAGTACGCGCCACGAGTGAGTAAATGAGTATCTGTTAACACTGCTGCGTAGCGTTAGCGAGTCATACAGATATAACGTACGTTACATTACGTGAAAAAGATACCTTCTAAAATCTATATATACATACATATATATATATTTTCACAATTTGACAAGAAGTCAAGGAACTTGTCCAACTAGCCAGAATGGGTCTAGCTAAATTTGTCTAAGGTTTGTCTGACCTACGCCTAATACTCACATACTGAGCTAATAGAAACGTATAGTTAATGTGTTGACCATATCGCCACGAAGTTTGACGGGTTGTCGAACGAAATTTTCTTGCATGCCTATATTAACTGTTCATCGCTCTAAGGATGGTCTTCGCGAACGTACGTAGAGGAAATAACCTAAGTATTTTCGTAAGCATTTTGCTCACTTTTCAAACATGAGGTATCGCATCGCTGTTGCCCTCCTGGGGGCAATTACACATACCTGACCAGAAAGAATTTACTTCTACCGTCTACTCACTGGAAACAAGCGTACCCTAGATAGATGTCCTGCATAGATGCTGCGGCATTTGAATAAAGTATATTTACAAGTTCCGAAGAAGCACGTTTCAAGTAAAAGTAAAAATGCCGTTGTGCGTCATTGCGATTTCGAGCGAGGGCAGGGCACACCAGTTTGCCCACCACTCTGACGGATGCCTGGTTTTTTTTAAAGGCCGTCTTATTTTGATGTTGTAGAGTTTGCAACGGTCAGCTTAGCTATCCCTCTCGCTGTACACAGTTAGTTTCTGTACTACAAAACCTTTACTATATCAACTATCCCGGTTACAGTAAATTTGTGACTGTAAAATTGCTCGTCATTGGTTTGGATTAGTAGAACGTATGGAACAATTGAAGTAACGAACGTGACCTATCCATCCGCTAATCATTCATCATAGGTGTCTGTGAATGCCCGAGCGGCAGCGAGATTCATTAAGCTGATCTATCTGTCCAAGTCAAGCTAATGTACGAACGAAATATATACATTTTTCACAAAAGCGACATTTTCAGCCATTTTACACTAAAATAAAGCATTGTATAACACCAGCAGAAGCCACATTTCGACACTTTGCCCCTCCTAACGATAATTTTTAAAGCACCTAGAAACAATCTATCGGTGAATCTTGACAACAATTCGATTTGTGTTACACTTGGTTTCAGAGGGGCAAACAGGCACGAATTGTTCATCATTCGAGGGAAGACCTTCAAGCCAACTATCACTAATGCAAAATTCAGATCCTGCTTAAAAGATAAAACTCATGGATCGTATCGTGCTGCACGTGTACAACTATCCATCTCTCTATCTCTCGCGTAACCCTGATAACGCAGAATAACAACGAACCAACAGGCATAGTGAAGAAGAAAAAGCCAAATGTCTTCAAACATGAAGAGAGATAGCCTTCCCTTCAAGATGGGTACCGGTCGAACGGCCAATTTACATATGCAATCGAGTCAATTTCATGCTAAAAATTACGTAATTTTTTGCAAGTGTTGAAATTTTTATCCATTATAGATTCTTATAATCGCTAAATAATGAAATATGTACTGCTTTATTTAATGCTAGTGAAAATTGGAGCCATTTTCATTCAGACGGCAGGCTACAGTAGACCACCATAGGTACCGCAGAATTAGTACTGTCTAAAATGGGTATCTAGTTGAAAAGAAATTTGGTAATTCCTAGAAGAATTGCTGCATTTCCCCGAAGACAGCTGGTGCTTTTTTATGTATTTACCTTATAACAACCTTCAAATGTATCATTATTTCTAACAGGGAAGAAAGACGGCTCGTCTGAACAGATAGCAAAAATGCTGAACTAAATAGGCTTGAATTTTCAGGTTACCGGATGCATCTTCTAATCTGCCTTTCAGGCGTAACCATCAAGTAATCACTTTGAGACTATAATATTGCGCTCTCTTTATTATGATCGGAGCGTCAAAACCAGCGCCCTTTCATAGTCCAAATTGCCAGAATTTATTTTAAACGCACTTATTCTCTTTCTTCGGTGGTGAAGTCTCATCGTCCTGAATCGTCAGTAACAGTGGTTAGTGGCAGAAATTCGTGACACCTTCTTTGCAACGATACGACAACGTTGAAATTATTTTTTTATTTTAGTTAGCAAATCTAACTTTTCCCCCGAATCTCTAGTACGGACTTGATGGCAGTTATCAAAGCAAAAAAAAGTCTTTAATAAGCTATCTCGTAAATGCTTCAAGCTCACGTTCGATGCCGTTGTTAAGTGTTGGTCAGACACCAAACCTAAAGTAATTTAGGTCGGCAAAGCGTTTATCTATTACTGTCTGCCCAGTAAAACGGTCCGTTCGGGTTTTTTTAGAAATAACAAACGTTTGCGGTGCCGTTTTTTACTGTTTTACTCATTTCGCGAGTGGCCTATTTAGCCCTTTAACCAGGCCAAAAGCTGTCATTAGACCAGTAGTAAAAGAGCTTCATTGCAACGTTTAAATTCCAAAAGATGTAATACCATATTAAAAAAGAAAGCAACAAGTGAACAAACAATGGAATGATATAAAAAAATATAAAAAAAAACTAATAACATCGAACCTAATTTATGGCGAGGACGGGTAGGTGGAGAAATCAGGTAAATCATAAGCGTGCAGCCAGGACAAAATTAGTTTAGATTTAGGAAAAAGAGGCTCTACTAGAGAAATATTTGTCTTAATGTGCTTTCGTTGTATAAACAAGAGCGTTTAATTACCTAATCCCATCTCCATTTGTATTCGAAATATGATTTTATAGGGCCTAACGCGCCGCGAACGATAGGTCTCGAACGCACACAATGTGGTTTACAGGCCCAGTGCAACAAAATTATCATAAGAAATCAGATTTGGTATTTGTTGGCCAGATGAACCACCTAATAACAGTTGCTGAAACCAGAATGTGTGTATAGGCAACGAGGAGCATCCTCGTAGATGCAAAAGAATTTTCATATCCCTGGAGCACCGTGGCGTGACTTTAAATTAGATTGTCTTATCTTGTAGCCGTG